>NC_092174.1:16972485-17272485 GCF_045791955.1 Oncorhynchus clarkii lewisi | reverse complement strand
CAGAGTGACCATCAGGTTCTTGGTCACCTCCCTCACCAAGGCCCTTCTCCCCCGATTGCTCAGTTTGGCCAGGCAGCCAGCTCTAGGAAGAGTCTTGGTGGTTCCAAACTTCTTCCATTTAAGAAAGATGGAGGCCACTGTGTTCTTGGGGACCTTCAATGCTGCAGAAATGTTTTGGTACCCTTCCCAGATCTGTGCCTCGACACAATCCTGTCTCAGAGCTCTACGGACGATTCTTTCAACCTCATGCCTTGGTTTTTCCTCTTACATGCGCTGTCAACTGTGGGACCTTGTATAGACAGGTGGTTTGATTTGATTTGTGTGCCTTTCCAAATCATGTCCAATCAATTGAATTTACCACAGGTGAACTCCAATCAAGTTGTAGGAATATGTAGGGTCTGAATACCCAAGTATATCATGTATTTATTTATTTTTATTTTTTATTTAATCAACTTTAGAATAAGGCTATAACATAACAAAATGTGGAAAAACTCATGCACTTGAACATTCATAGTGCAATGCTTTGTTCACTATATAGGGGATAGAGTGCTATTTGGGACGCAGAAAGCATTTGTAGCTGTCTCATTATTAGAGTGAATTGATCAGACTAAGAGGCCCTATACATCAGAACATTAATCCCATCAGTCCAGCCCCACCCACTCCATTCCATTTAGCGTAAGGAGACAGACTCGGCACGTAACGTTCAATTAACATCTTCTGTAGTGGCCATAGTGTTCGGTCTAGACTAGTGTCACAAGTCCAAAGAAATAGAATTACACAAGGGGTAGACCACACTCAATATGGTCGTTGGCCCACCCATTACAGAACGCTGACTTGAATGGGAATGTCCGTTCTAGTAATTCTATTTCTATGGTCAAGTCAGTAAGAAGAATGACTTCTCTACATACACAAGGTGAAAAGAGTTCTGGGAATTCCTTTCTGGGGCCTATAGGGTAAACAATGAAGGGAGAGTCCCGCCATGTGGAAGCACTGACCCTGTCACTGTGAGTGTTCTTAGCAGGCTTTGATATTACAGGTCAGGCCAGCCCTGTGCATTATCTCCCCTATAGCCCGCTGGGGACTGCTGTCTGGAATCCAGCATGTCTGTAGTTGTGCTGCAAATCATTTCCTTAATGATCTGGTCCTGCATGCTGTTTTGTTAGGTGTTCCTGGTTAGCGGAGGTTAGACAGCTCTACCTCTGATTGCTACCCCTCTGGATGGTATATTTCTCACTGTAGTACTATGGTCCAGAGGAGAGCGGCGGAATCTGGCTTGTATTCTGTAGGGAAGAAACGTTTTGGCAATGGGTACTACCTAAACTCGTCCAATAACAACACAGATTGTCACTTTGTAACTTTTTGCTACGGTGTGCCCTACTGAACACGACCATGGTTTCCTTGGGCTAATTCGATCACAGTGACTGATCGACTGTGTTACTTCTGCGTTGGGGAACCGTTATTGCGGTCATTTACCACACTAAGAGCAGTGCGTCCACGGGGGCTGCTTTCGCCAGCCAGAAGCGTTTATATTGCCTCTCTGTATTTTATTTTAGCGCCTTCCGCGTTCATTTTAATACCTTGATAAGCTTTATAGGTTGTGGTTTTCTAGCTTTGTTTCCTTGTCTTACAAAGTTATTATTTCAAGACACTAAAGGGATCAAGTATATCCAATCACACCATATTGCAAACTGTAATTTACGTATGCAATATGTAATATGCACAGTGAAATTCACATCTGGAACACATCTAGCTAGCGGTATGGATGGCGAGGAGCTACCTATTAGGTGTCCATGGCCTGGCTGGCGTCGCCATGGCAACAGAGTGTGACAGCGCACCCAACAGCCCAGGTTATGCCAATCAATCCCAGATGATTAAAAGGATTCATTAGGTTTAATGTGGGTGTCTCGGAGGTCCTCCCTGCGATGACGGGACAAATTGCTTTATGGCCCTTCCACCACTAGAGCGTGGCACTCTGTATGAATACTTGGCATGGCCCATCAAAGTAATTAGATAGCCTTTGTGTTATGACTGATCCGCAGCCATTACACCCACCTCCTCGCTGATGAAAGATGGGGAAGGAGAAAGAAGGCGTGGTAGTTAGTCATTCCTCGACATGTTTCAATGTGTTCCGTGGAGGATATATGGGATGTGTGACTCAAATGGCACCCTATTCCCATATACAGTGCGCTGGTCAAAAATCTAGGTTATACTGTAGGGTGCCATTTGGGAGGCATCCACAGTCACATGCCAGGAGGAGCTGGAGATAAGTGAATGACGACGCTGTTCCTCCGTGGCGTGCGCTCTGGCTGTTCAGGACGGTTAATGACCTGCGCTAGGGCGTCGGCTGAGAGGCTTCGTATACACCTGCAGTACTAACATCCATCTCATCTCCGTCCACCCTGCGTCACCAGCATGCTCCTCCGTCCTCCTCTCTGTCTGTCAGTCTAACCTCTGTTTGACCTGGCCACGGTGAAGGACAAGAGCAGGCCATGTCTTGATGGCTCCTGGTAAGTATTGCAGAGCCATATATTTAGAGAGTTTGGCCAACTTTTAGTCCCTTCTATTTATTCATAGATTCACAGATGCACTGTAAATGCATCCTAATACATTTGGTCGAATCTCAATGTCCACACTCTTAAATGTAAGGCTCTGGTGCACTGTATGTGTCGGATAGTTGTGTGTGTTGAATAACCGGGATGTTGGCCCCTCCCTCTTTCAGCCCAACAACACCAACACAGGCCCAAGCCCGTACCAGACAGACGGACAACAGACAGGCCGACACTCTGTGTCTGTAGAGGTGCAGAGACAGAGACAGAGGCAGGAGGAGAGAGACGCCTTCCAACAGGCGCAGAGACAGTACAGCTCCCTGCCACGGTGAGTGAGGGGGTGTGTGTGTGTGTGTGCATGCGTGTCTGCGTAACAGTGAGGGAGAGAGAACACACATAGGCCACACAATGTTTTCCTCGTTCAACATAATCCCTATATTTTTTCAATTTACATTTGAGTCATTTAGCAGACGCTCTTATCCAGAGCGAATTACAGGAGCGATTAGGGTTAAGTGCCTTGTTCAAGGGCACAACGGCACATTTTTCACCTAGTCGGCTCAGGGATTTGGACGAGATGTTTCGGTAACTGGCCCAATGCTCTTAACCGTTTGGCTGACTGCCGTGACCATGGTAATATGCATTCATATACATAACATCAGCCTGATATTATCAGTCTACATATACAAATGGGTAATTCCTGTCAAGCACAAATCAAATGTTATTGGTCTCACACATTTTTAGCAGATGTTAATGCGGGTGTAGCGAAATGCTTGTGTTCCTAGCTCCAACAGGGCAGTAGGATCTAACAATTCACAACAATATGCATACATCTGAAGTAAAAAAAATGGAATTAAGAAATATATAAATATTAGGAAGTGCAATGTCGGAGTGGCATTGACTAAAATACAGTAGAATAGAATACAGTATGTTAACATGATTAAAGTGACTAGTGTTCCATTATTAAAGAGACCATTGATTCCATGTCTATGTACAGTTGGAGTCGTTAAAACTCATTTTTCAACCACTCCACAAATAACGTTCCCAAAGTAAACGGCCTATTTCTCATGACCAGATGCTAGAATATGCATATAATTGACAGATTAGGATAGAAAACACTCTAAAGTTTCCAAAACTGTAAAAATATTGTCTGTGGGTATAACAGAACTGATATTGGAGGCGAAAGCCTGAGGATAAACCAATCAGGAAGAGCCTCTTATTTTGAAACCTCTGTGTTCCTATGCGTGCCTGTCCTCCATTTAAAGGGATATCCACCAGATTCCTTTTTCTGTGGCTTCTCTAAGGTGTCAAGTCTTTAGACATAGTTTCTGGCTTTTATTTTGAAAAATGAGCGTGAAGGATCACATTGCGTAAGTGGAGAGGTGGGGGCTCTCAGAGTGAGATGGTGCGCAATTGAGTGAAGCGGCCATTGTTCCTCCCGCTGTTATGGAAAAAGCTACACACTCGGTTGATATATTATCGAATATATATTTTAAAAACTACCTGGGGAATGATTATAAAAAACGTTTGACATGTTTCTGTGGACATTATGAAGACTATTTGGAATTTCCGTCTGCGTTGTCGTGACCGCTCTTTCCTATGGATTTCTGAACATAACGCGACAAACAAACGTCGGTATTTTAGGTATAAAAATAATATTTATGGAACAAAAGGAACATTTGTTTTGTAACTGGGAGTCTTGTGAGTGAAAACATCTGAAGATCATCAAAGGTAAACGGTGAATTTGATTGCTTTTCTGATTTTCGTGACCAAGCTTCCTGATGCTAAGTGTACATAATGCTATGCTAGGCTATCGATAAACTTTAACAAACGCTTGGATTGCTTTCGCTGTAAAGCGTAATTTCTAAATCTGAGACGACAGGGTGATTAACAAAAGGCTAAGCTGTGTTTCAAAATATTGCACTTGTGATTTCATGAATATTAATATTTTCTAGTAATATTATTTGACTGTTGCGCTATGCTATTCAGCGGTTGCAGACGAAAATGATCCCGCTACAGGGATTGGTAGCGTCAAGAATTTAACAAACTATAGTTTTGGCAAATCTACTTTGTGCATGACAAAAGTAATTTTTCCAACAATTGTTTACGGACAGATTATTTCACTTATAATTCACTGTATCACAATTCCAGTGGGTCAGAAGTTTACATACACTAAGTTGACTGTGCCTTTAAACAGCTTGGAAAATTCCGGAAAATTATGTAATGGCTTTAGAGTCAATTGGAGGTGTACCTGTGGATGTATTTCAAGGCCTACCTTCAAATTCAGTGCCTCTTTGCTTGACATTATGGGAGGAGAATCAAAAGAAATCAGCCAAGACCTCAGAAAAAAAATTGTAGACCTCCACAAGTCTGGTTCATCCTTGGGAGCAATTTCCAAATGCCTGAAGGTACCAGATTCATCTGTATAAACAATAGTATGCAAGTATAAACACCATAGGATCACGCAGCCGTCATACCGCTTAGGAAGGAGACCTGTTCTGTCTCCTAGAGATGAATGTACTTTATTGTGAAAAGTGCATATCAATCCCAGAACAACAGCAAAGGACCTTGTGAAGATGCTGGAGGAAACGGGTACAAAAGTATCTATATCCACAGTAAAACGAGTCCTATATCGACATAACCTGAAAGGCCGCTCAGCAAGGAAGAAGCCACTGCTCCAAAACCGCCATAAAAAAACAGACTACGGTTTGCAACTGCACATGGAGACAAAGATTGTACTTTTTGGAGAAATGTCCTCTGGTCTGATGAAAGAAAAATAGAACTCTTTGGCTGTAATGACCATCGTTATGTTTGGAGCAAAAAGGGGGAGGCTTGCAAGCCGAAGAACACCATCCCAATCATGAAGCACAGGGGTGGCAGCATCATGTTGTGGGGGTGCTTTGCTGCAGGAGGGACTGGTGCACTTCACAAAATAGATGGCATCATGAGGAAAGGACATTGTGAATGTATTGAAGCAACATCTCAAGACATCAGTCAGGAAGTTAAAGTTTGGTCTTCCAAATGGGTCTTCCAAATAGACAATGACCCCAAGCATACTTCAAAAGTTGTGGCAAAATGGCTTAAGTACAACAAAGTCAAGGTATTGGAGTGGCCATCACAAAGCCCTGACCTCAGTCCCATAGAACATTTGTGGGCAGAACTGAAAAAGTGTGTGCGAGCAAGGAGGCCTACAAACCTGACTCAGTTACACCTGCTCTGTCAGGAGGAATGGGCCAAAGTTCACGCAACTTATTGTGGGAAGCTTGTGGAAGGCTACCTGAAACGTTTGACCCAAGTTAAAACTTCTTATGGCTGCAGGGGCAATATTGACTGGCTTGGATGAAAGGTGCCTAGAGTAAACGGCCTGCTCCTCAGTCCCAGTTGCTAATATATGCATATTATTGTTAGTATTGGATATAAAACACTCTGAAGTTTCTAAAACTGCTTGAATGATGTCTGTGAGTATAACAGAACTCATATGGCAGGCAAAAACCTGAGAAGAAATCCAAACAGGAAGTGGGAAATCTGAGGTTGGTTGATTTTCAACCCAGCCCTTATTGAATACACAGTGGGATATTGGTTATGTTGCATTTCCTAAGGCTTCCACTAGATGTCAACCGTCTTTAGAAACTTGTTTGAGGATTCTGTTGTGAAGTGGGGGCTCATAAGGGCTGTTTGAGCCAGGTGTCTGGTCGATTGCCACAGGCTCTGAGGCGCGGTCACGAGAGAGTTAGCTCTCGTTCCATTGCTTTTCTACAGACCTTGGAATTCTCCTGTTGGAATATTATTGACGTTTTATGTTAAAAACATCCTAAAGATTGATTCTATACTTAGTTTGACAAGTTTCTACGGACAGTAACGTAACTTTTTGACATTTCGTCTGCAACTAGGGAACGCTCTTCATGACTTTGGATTTGGTTACCAAACGTGCTAACAAAAGTAGGTCTTTGGACATAAATGATGGACATTATCGAACTAAATCAAACATTTAATGTGGAACTGGGATTCCTGGGAGTGCATTCTGATGAAGATCATCAAAGGTAAGTTAATATTTCTAATGCTGTTTCTGACTTCTGTTGACTACCCAATATGGCGGATATCTTTTTGGCTCCTTTGTTATCTGAAAGCTGTACTCAGATTATTGCATGGTTTGCTTTTTCCGTAAAGTTTTTTTGAAATTTATTGTGTAACATGAAGTCCTATGAGTGTCATCTGATGAAAATCATCAAAGGTTAGTGATTCATTTTATCTCTCTTTGTGCTTTTTGTGACTCCTCTCTTTGGCTGGAAAAATGGCAGAATTCTTCTGTGACTTAGCGTTGACCTAACATAATCGTTTGTGGTGCTTTTGCTGTAAAGCCTATTTGAAATTGGACACGTTGGTGGGATTAACAAAAAGATTACCTTTAAAATGGTATAAAATACATGTATGTTTGAGGAATTTTAATTATGAGATTTCTGTTGTTTGAATTTGGCACTCTGCACTTTCACTGGCTGTTGTCATATCAATCCCGTTAACGGGATTGCAGCCCATAAACAATTTAAAGGCAGTGCTACCAAATACTAATTGAGTGCATGTAAACTTCTGACTCGCTGGGAATGTGATGAAAGAAATTAAAGCTGAAATGAATAATTCTCTCTACTATTATTCTGACAGTTCACATTCTTAAAATAAAGTGGTGATCCTAACTGACCTAAAACAGAGAATGTTTACTAGGATTAATTGTGAAAAACTGAGAAACTTACACAAATGCTTTTCTAGCTTTGACTGTAAAGCATATTTTGAAAATCTGAGATGACAGGATGATTAACAAAAGGCTAAGCTGTGTCTCAATATATTTCACTTGTGATTTTCATGAATAGGAATATTTTCTAGGAATATTTATGTCCGTTGCGTTATGCTAATTAGTGTCAGTCGATGATTACTTTCCCTCATGCGGGATAGGAAGTCACTAGAGGTTAAAGGCAGTGCTACCAAATACTAATTGAGTGCATGTAAACTTCTGACCTGCTGGGAATGTAATGAAAGAAATGAAAGCTGAAATAAATAATTCTCTCTACTATTATTCTGACAGTTCACATTCTTAAAATAAAGTGGTGACCCTAACTGACCTAAAACAGAGAATGTTTACTAGGATTAATTGTGAAAAACTGAGATTAAATGTGTTTGGCTAAGGTGTATATAAACTTTAACTTCAACTGTATGTAGGGCAGCAGCCTTTAAGGTGCAGGGTTGAGTAACTGGGTGGTTGATGTCCTTGATGATCTTTTTGGCCTTCCTGTGAAGGTGCTGTAGGTGTCCTGGAGGGTAGGCAATGTGCCCCCAGTGATGTGTTGTGAAACCATAGTCTGGGCCTGCGTCCCAAATGGCCCCCTATTCTCTACATAAAGTACCCTTTTGACCAGAGCCCTATAGGCCCTGGTCAAAGTAGTCATGATGTAAGGCATAGGTTGCCATTTGCGATGCAGACAGGCTGTATTGCGTTACCAGCCCCAGTAATCTGACATGATCACACTAATCTGAGATAATGTGGTTACCTTTGATCTATGTGATATGTGTGTTATTACAGGAAGTGGTGTGTCCGTCTGTGGCTTATGATTGGCTGTGGGGTTAGAGGATAGTTCATGTTTGTGATTGGCTGAGGGATTATAGGGTAGGTCATGCTTGTGTAGTGGGAAGCTGCTAAATGAGCTTGACTGGACTGTGAATGGTAGATGTTTTGTGGTAGCGATGAGTGTGTGTACAGGTGTGTGTGTGGGGGGGGGCAAACTGTAATCAGTTTAATTCACTTTAGGGGGTGGTTTTCCCGAGACCCTCCACAATTACAATACACTAAACTGTCAATGCCTAGTAAATGTTGAAAACAAGTAGGTCTAACCACATCAAATTGCAAACCTTGCTAGCGACCATAGAAATTGGAGGAAGCATGTGGTCTAACTGCTCTGCAGCTGAACCATGATACTGTATGCTAACTAGTACAGTCAGTGGTGAGTTTGAACCAAGAGACACATTTTACAGTAACCTGAGATACACTACATGACCAAAAGTATGTCGACACCTGCTCATTCCAAGATCGTAGGCATATTACTAAGGAGTTGGTCCCCTCTTTGCTGATATAACAGCCTCTATTCTTCTGGGAAAGCTTTCCACTAGATGTTGGAACATTGCTGCGTGGACTTGCTTCCATTCAGCCACGAGCATAAGTGAGGTTGGGCACTGGTGTTGGGTGATTAGGCCTGGCTTGCAGTCGGCGTTACAATTCATCCCAACGGTGTTTGATGGGGTTGAGGACAGGGCTCTGTGCAGGCCAGTCGAGGTCTTCCACACCGATCTCGACTAACCAATTCTGTATGGACTTCGCTTTGTGCACAGGGGCATTGTCATGCTGAAAAAGGAAAGGGCCTTCCCCAAACTGTTGCCACAAAGTTGGAAGCACAGAATCGTCTAGAATGTCATTGAATGTTGTAGCGTTAAGATTTCCCTTCACTGGAACTAAGGGGCCTAGTCCTAACCATGGAAAAACAGCCCAGACCATTATTCCTCCTCCACCTAACTTTACAGAAGGCACTGTGCGTTTGGGCAGGTAGAGTTCTCCTGGCATCCACCAAACCCAGATTAGTCTGTCGACTGCCAGATGGTGAAGCGTGATTCATCACTCCAGAGAACGAGTTGCCGCTGCTCCAGAGTCCTATGGCGGCGAGCTTTGCACCACTCCAGCCGATGCTTGTCATTGTGCATGGTGATCTTAGTCTTGTGTGCGGCTGCTCTGCCATGGAAACCCATTTCATGAAGCTCCCGACGAACAGTTATTGGGTTGATTTTGCTTCCAGTGGCAGTTTGTAACAGACGATTTGTACGCACTTCAGCACTCGGCAGTCCCGTTCTGTGAGCTTGTGTGGCCTACCACTTTGCGACTGAGCCATTGTTGCTTCAAAACCTTTCCACTTCACAATAACACCACTTACAGTTGACCTGGGCAGCTCTAGTAGGGCAGAAAATTGACGATCTGACTATTGGAAAGATGGCGTCCTATGACAGTGCCATGTTGAAAGTCACTGAACTCTTCAGTGAGGCCGTTCTACAGCCAATGTTTGTCTATGGAGATTGCATGGCCGTGTGGTCAATTTTATACACCTGTCAGCAACGGGTGTGGCTGAAATGGTCAAATCCATTCATTTGAAGGGGTGTCCACATACTTTTGTGTATGTAACAGTAAATCCCCCTTATGCTCTCGACCCTACATTCTCCAGTCAGCAATGACTTATCACCAAGATGTAATCTCCTAGTCTCCGAGCTAGTACTTATTCAATGCTGCTTAATCCTCGGTTGTTGATACAGAATCCCGCTTGTTAAATATTTGAAGAAGCAGATCTGTTTAAAGCGGAGATTTATTGTACCAATGTCTCCGATGCCTGGTCAAAGAAACATCCTGTGGCTTTGTGGTGTAATTTCATTGTAATTCTATTAAGGCCAGTTGTTTGGATAAACCTGTTTTGTATTATTTTAAGAATCTGATTGTTTACCTTCAAAATGCCATTGGATGACCAGACCACAGCCTTGGAGTAATATGGGGCCTGGTATCAGCTTGTGTGATTTTGATGGATTTCATATGGCCCCAGACACACACACAACTGCTGTCGTTGGTTGAATGGCTGAATCATGGCCTATGCCTTCAAAAACAGCTTTCGTTTCAGATAAAGGTCAGTTTCCTCTTGGGGAAGCTTTGCTAAACAAGGGGTTCCAATTCAAATGCATCATTTGTTGTTGTTGAGAGCCCATATTGATATTCATCAATGAAACAGCATTGATCACACAGCAAAAGTCATGCCATTTACAGCAGGACCAAAGGGCCTCCCACTGCAACAGCTGCCTTAGCTTTGGTCTCTTTAGAACACTGACTGTCTAAGTGCGTCCCAAATGGCACCCTATTCCCCATATAGTGCACTACTTTTGACCAGAGCCCTATGGTTGTGCACTGAGGGAATGGAATAGTGTGCCATTTGGGACATAGAGAATGTCACTAATGCCACATGTTTCTCCTCCATCCCTCCTCTCGCTTTCTCTTTTTACATCATATGTACAGTACTGGATAAGTACTGTACTCACTAGCTTTAAGCACCAACTGTCAGAGCAGCTCACAGATTACTACACCTGTACATAGCCCACCTATAATTTAGCCCAAACAACTACCTCTTTCCCTACTGTATTTAATTAATTTATTTATTTTGCTCCTTTGCACCCAATTATTTTTATTTCTACTTTGCACATTCTTCCATTGCAAATCTACCATTCCAGTGTTTTACTTGCTATATTGTATTTACTTTGCCACCATGGCCTTTTTTTGCCTTTACCTCCCTTCTCACCTCATTTGCTCACATCGTATATAGACTTGTTTATACTGTATTATTGACTGTATGTTTGTTTTACTCCATGTGTCGTTGTATCTGTCGAACTGCTTTGCTTTATCTTGGCCAGGTCGCAGTTGTAAATGAGAACTTGTTCTCAACTTGCCTACCTGGTTAAATAAAGGTGAAATAAAAATAAAAACTATGAAATAACACACATGGAATCATGTGGTAAGCAAACAAAGTGTTAAACAAATGAAACAATATTTTCGATGTTAGAATCTTCAAAGTAGTTACACTTTGCCTTGACAGCATGAGGTTGTCACCTGGAATGCTTTTCCAACAGTCTTGAAGGAGTTCCCACATATGCTGAACACTTGTTGGCTGCTTTTCCTTCACTCTGCGGTCCAACTCATCCCAAATCATTTAAATTGGGTTCATGATAGTCCGACTAAGTGCAAACCAGATGGGATGGCGTATTGCTGCAGTATGCTTTTGTACTTATGCTGGTTACGTGTGCCTTGAATTCTAAATAAAACACAGACAGTGTCACCAGCAAAGCACCATCACACCACCTCCTCCATGCTTCACTGTGGGAGCTCATCAGTCCAAACGATAGATTTCCACTGGTCTTATGTCCATTGCTCGTGTTTCTTGGCCCAAGTAAGTCTCTTCTTCTTATTGGCGTCCTTTTAGTAGTGGTTTCTTTGCGGCAATTCGACCATGAAGTCCTGATTCATGAAGTCTCCTCTGAACAGTTGATGTTGAGATGTGTCTGTTACTTGAACTCTGTGAAGCATTTATTTGGGCTGCAATTTGAGGCTGGTAACTTTAATGAACTTATCCTCTGCAGCAGAGGTAACTCTGGGTCTTCCTTTCCTGTGGAGTTCTTCATGACAGACAGTTTCATTATAGCGCTTGATGGTTTTTGTGACTGCTCTTGAAGACACTTTAGTTTCTCTTTGCTTATTTGAGCTGTTCTTGCCATAATATGGACTTGGTCTTTTACCAAATTGGGCTATCTTCTGTATACCACCCCTACCTTATCACAACACAGCTGACTGAGATTGATTGGCTCAAACGCATTAAGAAGGAAAGAAATTTCACAATAACTTTTAACAAGGCACACCTGTTAATTGAAAGGTGACATTCCAGGTGACTACCTCATGAAGCTGGTTGAGAGAATGGCAAGAGTGTGAAAAAAAATTAGAAATGCAACATTTAAATTGTTGGTCCCATGTTTCATGAGCTGAAATAAAAGATTTCCAAATTATTTTTTTCCTTACGCACAAAAAGCTTATTTCTCTGAAATTATGTGCACAAATGTGTTTACATCCCTGTTATTGAGCATTTCTCCTTTGCCAAGATAATCCATCCACCTGACAGGTGTGGCATATCAAGAATCTGATTAAACAGCATGATCATTACACAGGTGCATCTTGTGCTGGGGACAATAAAAGGCCACTCTAAAATGTGCAGTTTTGTCACAAAACACAATTTTTGGAGGGAGTGTGCAATTGGCATGCTGGTTACAGGAATGTCCACTGGAGCTGTTGCCAATTGAATGTTAATTTCTCTACCATTTTTGAGAATTTGGCAGTACGTCCAACCGGCCTCACAACCGCAGACCACGTGTATTGCGTCGTGTGGGCGAGCAGTTTGCTGATGTCAACTTTGAACAGACTGCCCTGTGGTGGCGGTGGGTTTATGGTATGGGTTGGCATAAGCTACGGACAACAAACACGATTGCATTTTTATCGATGGCAATTTGAATGCAAAGAGATACTATGAAGAGATTGTGAGGCCCTTTTTTTTAAAGGTATCTATGAGCAACAGATGCATATCTTTATTCCCAGTCATGTGAAATCCATAGATTAGGGCATGATTTATTTATTTAAACTGACTGTTTTCCTCATATGAACTGTAACTCTGTAAAATCAATGAAATTGTTGCGTGTTGAGTTGATATTTTTGGTCAGTATATTTTCAACCGGTCATCTTCACACAAAGGTCTGGTATCACACACATTTTTCATTATAGTGGTTCTTCAAATGATTCTTCAAATACAGAAATAATATGGTTTCTTCTTCACAGTTGGTTGATAAATCCACTAATTATGCATGGCTCTGAGACAAAAGCCTGTTAGTTGCAGACCTGGGTTCAAATACTATTTGAAATCTTTCATATACTTTGAGTGTTTGCTCTATCCTGCCTAGAGTGCCAGGTGGGTGGGGTTTACAGTTTTGGGACTATTCTATTGGTCCATCAGACAAGCTCAATCAAGCACAGATTAAGGATTTGAAATGATTTCAAATGGTGTTTGAACCCAGGTCTGGTTCGTTGATGTTATTCAGTCTATTCCATTTCTCCTGCCCCTGAGATAAGCAGTGCTCTAGGCCTGAACACTCATGCATATCATATGGGCTGAACACAGAGAGCTCACAAAGTGCCCAGTCAAGCATGAGTCGGGGTGATGTCACACACACACACATCTGCAGGGCTGACTGACTGTATGTTGTATGGAAGAAGGAGGCTGACAGCTCCTCCTTTTTAAATACCATGTCAGATTTCTACTGTGAAACCGCCAGAGTGACATAGTGGGTCCGGTTGAGTCTCATTTGCAGCAGGGCTGCTATTACTGCCTGTCAAACCCAATGGGCCGGTCTGTCCTTCACAAAAGGGTTATATGGATGGAAATGGCTGTGTCACTGTCCCTCTAGGTTAATGTGTTTCTATGTTTTTATTGTGTGCTAAATTGCCTATTGGTTATGGGTGGTGCTGGGCTTTGTCTGGCCCGGCCTCTCTCTGTGGAATCTCCTCTTTCCGAGTCATTGCACCCCTTCTCTTTAAAACCCTCTTAACATCTTCACTCGAGTCTCACCCGTAGAAATAGCATCACCACTGGCACACTCTAAATGGCAGCCTGTTTTATTCCCATGGGTACAGTATAAATAGACACCAGTCCAGTCCACCTATTATGGGATTATTGGCTTGAATATGGAATCCCATTCTAGTCATTCTATTTCTGTAGTCTCACCTTTTCTCTCACTTTCTCACCCTTCTCTTTCTGAATCAATGCACTCTTCCTCTTTAAAACGCTCCGTTCACTCGTGTCTCGCACTTCCTTTCATTCACGCTTTCCCTCTCCCTCCACAGGCAACCCAGGAAGAACCCCAGCTCCATCTCGCAGGACTCCTGGGACAAGGTCTACCCGCCGGGTGATGGCTTCCAGACGGCCAAGGAGAACCCTCGCTACTCTAGCTACAAGGGCTCCAGAAACGGCTACCCGGGGATGAGCGGCGTGAATGCCCGCGTCCTCCTGGAGGCCCAGGAGCTGCTGAGGCAGGAGCAGAGACGCAGGGAGCAGGAGGCCAAAGGGAAGCAGCTACTGCTAGCGCCCCCGCAGGAACACCCTGGGAACAACACCTATGACGGGTACTCGGCTCACAAGGACCCTGTGTCGCCTAAGGGCCCCTATAGACAGGACGTACCCCCCTCGCCCTCCCAGCTGGCCAGGCTCAACAAGCTGCAGGGGCCCGAGAAGGGAAGGCCCTTCTACTCCTGAGGGAACAGAGGAAAGGGGAAGGTATAGGGGAAGGGACAGGGCTTCCAAGAGGAGGCCACAATTGGTGGCACTGGATATGGACAACTTGAGGAGCTGCTTAGCATAGAATGGGGAAGCTCCTTCTACTCCTGAGGGGATAGGGGTAAGGATAGGGACAGGCAAGAGGGGGCCACAGTTGTGGAAGATGTGGACAACTTGAGGAGCTGATTTGCCGAGATTGATCTAAGAAGAGTTAGGGACTGCACAGTGGGTGTTTGAATTAATGGCTTACCCTGGATGTGACCTCTTAGTCTTCCATTCAGTCCTAGTCAGTCATGTTCCCCTCCTACAGACTGTTTGTTGTTAAGTGAGACTTTCTGTATTTATGGTCACAATGCTTTCTGGGTAGTAGTGTTGTGTGAATCACAGACATCTGTTACCCTCACGCTCTGACAATCAAACAGATAGGCAAACGGCCGTTATTTTAAGCCATGGACAAGTGTGTATGTGTGGGTGTGTGTGCATGCGTGCATGTGAGAGAGGCCGTGTGTCTGAATGTGAGTGAGCGATGTGCGAGTGTGGTGTGGTCTCCATCATTGACACTTCCATTGTGGTCTGGTGGTGTTAACCATGGCTCCTACATGACCTGTCACCCCTGCCCCTTGCCCACCCCTGGGCTGCCTAGACAGTACTACTCTAACACTAAATCAAAATAACAACGCTGAGCTTCTCTCAGTATTCTATTTATCTGTTTTAATTGTTTTTGTCTTTATGAGAAGCCCCTTCAGTAGTCCCCAGAGGGTTCGAGAAAAGAAAGAGGGAGTGGAAAGAGAGGGAGTGTGTTAAAGGAGGGGGAGAAGGAGGGCATAGGCACTGGTTATTAATGAAGGCCCCTCATAAATGATTCATGTGTGTGTCGTCTCCACAGAGAGTGAGAGAGAGGTCTCTGATCCACTGCCTGGCCTCTCTGCTCTGGGCACGGCTAACCTGGCCTGCCTGTCTGCCTGTCTCTGGCTCCATCCTCTCCTCCTCCCCACCTCTCCTCTTCCCCCGTCAGCCCTGCACTGAATTTTTCATCACAAGCCACCTGCTGCCTGCCACAGCCAAAGAACAGAACACAGTCGCAAGAGGCTGTTCCGGAGTGGAGGGCCACATCACGGTTTCACTCCACAAAGAAACAGAAAGAGAGACAATCGGAATACTGATGCAAGATTTCGGTTTAATCGACCCATCTTCCTTTGTTAATAAAAATATGAAATTGTGTTTGAGTGGTAGTTGCGTTCAGCTGCCGTATAGCTGGGAACTAGTGAGTCACTCTCCTCTTGTATATAATGGGCCTTTAATGTGACGATGCTTGGATGTCTATGAAATGTACAGAATGGTGGAGATGAATGCAACCGAACAAAGGAGAGTGTGGTGAACACACAAAAGGGGAAAAAAAGAAAATGACTGGCGTATGTACTCTGTCGCCTCGTGGTATACTATAACAGAAGTGTCTGGCACCTCGCTGCTTTGGAGATGTGCTTCAATGTGTTCTCCCTACGCCAAGTACAGTCATATGAAATGCATTAGCTTCCATTTGTGAGTTAACGCGGTCTGCGTCCCAAATGCCACTCTGTTCCCTACATAGTGCACTACTTTTGACCAGATCCCTATGGTTGAGCTAAATAGTTTGAGTGCCATTTGGGACTCAGGCCATGGTGTGAGAGAGCGAACTCCCTGTATCAGCTGTTGAACATGTCTAACATGGAAATAAGAGTGTTATGTCGTCTGCTCTGCAGTACTTCGCCAATGTCTGCAGTCTGGTGGGAATCTGTTGTGTGGTGTCCATTGCTAGCCTGGTTCCAGATCTGTTTGTGCTGTCTAGTTTACGTCTACGGTCATCGTTGTTAACAAGGGTGTAGGATGAAGTTCCCTCGGCCTAGTCGCTGATCTTGGGTTAGTTTTGCATTTCCCCCACTAATGGTTATGATTGTGGGAGGGGAAAGCTGATCCTAAATCTGTACCTAGGGAAAACTCGAGCCCGGATGCAGTTAACAAGATGGCACAAACAGACTTGGGACCAGGCTAGTTCATGGCTAGGTTCAGAGGTCTATAATAAGTGCCTGAGGAGGGAAAACAATGTGGTCAGATCCTTTTTGTAGCTAACTGACACACCAATACAAGTATTTTTCACATACCGTTTGAATCTCTTCGGTACAGTATGTCATGATTGTTTTGGGGTACTTTTGTTTCCCTGAAAAGCTTTCGTTGTTTGGTTCTAGTTTTTTTTTACAGTGAAAGTTAAAATAGGCCTCTGCGTTAGGAGATCAGTCTATTTGTATCCCGTCTGACTTCACAATGCTGTATGTATGTATCATGACGTTTAAAGTATAAAGCTATTGTAAGCACAGTGCAATTGTTTTTCAGACTTTGACCTGATGTATTTAGAAATGTATACAGACCTTTTTCCTGTACATATCACATTTAAAATAAAAGGAGGGTGGTTTCAACCTGTTTACAACTGTCTGTCTGGGATGTATTCTATTCTTCATCCTGTCCTTTTGAAAAATGAACTGGCAGTGGTGTCAGGTTCAGGAATCCTCATTAGTAGCAGTGAGTCTGGTTTCATCCACTCTTGAATCTTTAATAGGCTTTTGCCTATTTTATCATTAGGCTATTGTAGTTCTTAGCTTCAAATCTTGAATTTGAATAGAGCTCTGTGCATATGTATGTCCCTGTATGGTTGTGTGTGTATGGTTGTGTATGTGATTTTGTGTATATGCCTTAGTGCCTGCGTGTCCGCATTTGCATCGTCAATGCAGTTCGTATGCTTTAGTAATCCCTAAATCCCTGTGTTTCCTGTTGTTAATTGTAGTCATTCTTATTGTCTCTCATAAGGGACTTGTTGAATGACACTGGCTACTGTGTGTGTTACTAGGGTTAAAGTTGACATTCTAAACAAGTACCATTTAAGCCATTTCAGCCACTGGGGGGAGGGTGGGGGGGGGGGCTCTCTTGAAACGGAGAGATGAGAGCGGAGGAAAAAAGAAGTGGAAGGAAAGAAATCCTTCCATCTCATCCTGTTCTTTTATCTTCATAGCTTTGTGTGCTCTTTCATTGAGTGAAGAAATAAGCCACAGAGAGCGCCGTGTCCTCATGCTGTTGTCTACGCCTCCGGCCAGGGAAGGAGTTGTCGTCAACCTTCAGTCTTTTCCTGTTTGACACTTCTACAGGAAACCGAAATGTGTATTATTGCGTAGCTCAGGTCTGTTTGATCCCCTGCTATGGATGTGTCACGACAATGACTGACTTTGTTGTTTAGTATATGAGATGAGACTTTCACACATTATTTTGCTTTATTTTCAAACGCAGGACTGACTACTGGGTCGTATTTACTAGGAGCCAAAAGGAAGCAAACGGGCCAAAACGAGGAGGGACCTGGATTTGCCTATTAATGGAAAACTTTCCACATTTTGTTAGGCTACAGCCTTATTCTAAAATGGATGATCCCCCCCCCCCCTTATCAATCTATACACAATACCCCATAATGACAAAAAAATATGTAACATTTACATAAGTATTCAGACACTTTACTCAGTACTTCGTTGAAGCACCTTTGGCAAAGAATATAGCCTCGAGTCTTCTTGGGTATGACGCTACAATCTTGGCACACCTGTATTTGGGGAGTTTCTCCCATTCTTCTCTGCAGATCCTCTCAAGCTCTGTCAGGTTGGATGGGGAGTGTCGCTGCACAGCTATTTTCAGGTCTCTCCAGATATATTTGATTGAGGTAAAGTCCGGGCTCTGGCTGGGCCACTCAAGGACATTGAGACTCATCCTGAAGCCACTCCTGCATTGCCTTGGCTGTGTGCTTATGGTCTTTGTCCTGTTGGAAGGTGAAGCTTCGCCCCAGTCTGAGTTCCTGAGCGCTCTAGAGCAGGTTTTCATCAAGAATCTCTCTGTACTTTGCTTTGTTCATTTTTTCCTCGAACCTGACTAGTCTCCCAGTCCCTGCCGCTGAAAAACATCCCCACAGCTTGATGTTGCCACCACCATGCTTCACCGTAGGGATGGTGCCAGGTTTTCTCCAGACGTGACACTTGGCATTCAGGCCAAAATTTCTTATTTCTTATGGTCTAAGAGTCCTTTAGACACCTTTTGGCAAACTCCAAGCTGGCTGTTATGTGCCTTTTACTAAGGAGTGGCTTCCGTCTGGCCACTCTACCGTAAAGGCCTGATTGGTGGAGTGCTGCAGAGATGCTTTCCCTTCCTGAAGTTTCTCCCATCTCCACAGAGAAACTCTGGAGTTCTGTCAGAGTGACCATCGAGTTTTTGGTGACCTCCCTGACCAAGGCCCTTCTCCCCCGATTGCTTAGTTTGACCGGACTGCCAGCTCTAGGAAAAGTGTTTCCAAACTCATTCCATTTAAGAATGATGGAGTCCACTGTGTTCTTGGGGCCCTTCAATGCTGCAAAAATGTGTTGGTACCCTTCCCCAGATCTGTGCCTCGACACAATCCTGTCTCAGAGCTCTACGGACAATTCCTTTGACCTCATGGCTTGGTTTTTGCTCTGACATGTACTGTCAACTGTGGGACCTTATATAGGCAGGTGTGTGCTTTTCTAAATCATGTCCAATAAATTGAATTTACCACAGATGGACTCCAAGTTGTAGAAACATCTCAAGGATGATCAATGGAAACAGGATGCACCTGAGCTCAATTTAAGAGTCTCATAGCAAAGGGTCTGAATGCTTATGCAAATATATTATTATTAAGGGGTATTGTGTGTAGATTGCAGATTTTTTTTTAAATTCAATCCATTTTAAAATAAGGATAACGTAACAAAATTTCAGTGTGTGCACTAATGAATAATTCCCAGATGATAGACAGCTGAATGACAATGGGCCTGCCTGCGTAAAAAACAATATCCACCATAGTTTCCAAACCTGTAGTAGATTTTGCCCTTACACATTCTTGTCCATGATAGTAAAAGTATATCTATGTGTGGTAGAGATGCCTTTTCCCGAGTTCCAACATTCCAAGTGTCGCCCAACATCGCCACGCTGAGGTAAAGGTCGTCCAGGGTCCCAGAGAGGTCACAGGGTTCACCCTCAGCTGGTGTTTAGCTCACAGGATACACAGCCTGCTTTGATTAAACACCTTTGATACACATCATACCTTTACACTCATATGTATACACATCATATTACATCTCATCACAAGTATAAAAATATACATACAATATAAATGAACATTTGGCGTGTATATGGTATAATGTAATATATGACATTGATTAACACTGGTGTTCAGCTTTCAGCTCAGAGGCTGGCTTTGGTTAACAGAGTTGACCTCTCCAGGACACAGTTGCCATGGGAGCAGTATGGCGAGAAGACTATAACAATCAGAGGTCTACACCTGCATACCCAGTGAACAAGAATAGGATACATTTTAGATGGGACATAAAACAGCTAATGAGCACTGTCTCTTATGAGGCAAGCAATGATTCATTTGACAATATTCTAAAATTCACATGCAAGGGACCATCCAAAAGCAGCTAATTCACATACAAGGGACCATCCAAAAAGGGCTAATCCACATACAAGGGGCCATCCAAAAACAATTAATTCACATACAAGGGGCCATCCAAAAACAATTAATTCATATACAAGGAACCATCCAAAAAGGGTTAATCCACATGCAAGGGGCCATCCAAAAACAATTGATTCACATACAAGGGACCATCCAAAAACAATTAATTCACATACAAGGGACCATCCAAAAACAATTAATTCACATACAAGGGACCATCCAAAAGGGTGAATCCACATGCAGGGGAGTACCCAAAAAGGGCTAATCCACATGCAGGGGGCCATCCAAAAGGGCTAATCCACATGCATGGGAGTACCCAAAAAGGGCTAATCCACATGCAGGGGGCCATCCAAAAGGGCTAATCCACATGCAGGGGACCATCCAAAAGGGCTAATCCACATGCAGGGGAGTATCCAAAAAGGGCTAATCCACATGCATGGGAGTACCCAAAAAGGGCTAATCCACATGCAGGGGGCCATCCAAAAGGGCTAATCCACATACAAGGGACCATCCAAAAACAATTAATTCACATACAAGGGACCATCCAAAAACAATTAATTCACATACAAGGGACCATCCAAAAGGGTGAATCCACATGCAGGGGAGTACCCAAAAAGGGCTAATCCACATGCAGGGGGCCATCCAAAATGGCTAATCCACATGCAGGGGACCATCCAAAAGGGCTAATCCACATGCAGGGGAGTACCCAAAAAAGGCTAATCCACATGCAAGGGAGTATCCAAAAAGGGCTAATCCACATGCAAGGGAGTATCCAAAAAGGGCTAATCCACATGCAAGGGAGTATCCAAAAAGGGCTAATCCACATGCAAGGGAGTATCCAAAAAGGGCTAATCCACATGCAAGGGAGTATCCAAAAAGGGCTAATCCACATGCAAGGGAGTATCCAAAAAGGGCTAATCCACATGCAAGGGAGTATCCAAAAAGGGCTAATCCACATGCAAGGGACCATCCAAAAAGTGCTAATCCACATGCAAGAGACCATCCGATAGGTCTATCTCTTTCTTGTTCTATATCTATATTGTAGCTGTTTTCAGCCCCGAAGCTGAAGGAGTTTTCAGCTCAGGAGTTTTCATGCAGCAGCAGTCTGGTGTGGACTGAGGGTTATAAAAGTGTTTGTATCCCAGCCGCAGGTGCTGCCACATCATTACTCATACTCTTAACAGCTATCGCTGAGCATTTAATGCTCTCCTCTCCCCATAACCCCCAGCCACGCCGCAGATCAAGTCATGGATCGCTTCTCTATGAAGAGCTGTAGAACATACACTGGGCTCTAAAACGGCCTATTTCACCATTATTCTCACGTCATGGTAGAGTTAGTGGGGTTGATTACACCCCATCCTTCTGTTACGCTGTTACACAGTTATTCTGTTACACGGTTACGCTGATGAACATGTCAGACCTGGGCTCATACACTTTGAAATTTGAAATACTGTCTCTGTGCTTGATTGAGCTTGCCTGTTTTAATGGAACCAATGTAAGTCTCAACAGTGCAAACGCCTGGCACTCCATGCCGGCTAAAGCCAATGCTCAGAAGTATTTGGAAGATTTCAAATAATATTTTAACCCAGGTTTGGAACATGTTTGTAGGTTGGGTGGGTCGCTGCAGTAAGGGCTGTTCAAAGGTGACACCTGTTTCTTGCCTATGTTTTCTCTGTGATGGATAGGGTCTTTATGGGTGACGCATCATTCAGGAATTCCGAGAGGAAGCTGTCCTAGTCACGGGAGGAAACTGGAATATAAATTCTGAAGGAGACAAAAGAAATGTCCCAAATGCACCCGTATTCCCTATATAGAACACTTCTTTTGACCAGGGCACTATGGCACTAATATCTGCACTACATAGGGAATAGAGTGCTATTTGGGGCTCAGACAAAGGAAACCAATAGGTGGAAGCAATTTGAGGTATTTTGTTTGTGCAGTATAGTATGCACAGCCTACTGTATGCCTACTGTTCTTGACTAATGGGGAAGTAAGAAAGGCACATGGCAGCACTAGCCAAGGACAGGGCGGATAAATGACTCCCTGAATCCTAAAGGCATTTATACTCCAATACGATTCACCCAGCTTCTCTCTGTCAAATGCACCATGAAATGGCTCTGACATGCCCCAGTTAGCGAATTAAATCCTTCCGCCCTGGATCACTGTCTGACGGACATTGGAGCTCTCAGATACTGGCTGGCATGTTCTCCAGTCATAGTGTCCCAAATGGCTCCCTATATAGGGCAGTACTATGTCAAAATTAGTTAAAACCACATAGGGAATATGGTGCCATTTTGGGTGCCCACCCAGCCTGGATAGTTTACCCTATAGAGAGTTTCCCTCCCTATAGATGGCTAGAGTTTTGACTAACTAATGTCATGGTCATGCACTCGGTGACAGATTTCATACTCAGGCAGTGGCTTTGGCCCAAACAACAACCGGCCTCCTATATCGACAACTGGATGTCCTGGGTGGGTAAGGAGTGTGAAAGTGTAATATCTGTTACAGTATATTTGTAATATCTGTTACAGTATATTTGTAAAGTGATAATGGGGAGCCAAATAATGTATAGAGTGTAGGATGAAGAGGCAATCAGCAGTTGCTACATCCATTTTTTGACTTATACATTAATGATACCCATTTGATTGTTGAAGAATATAACTTATAAATAAATGCCTCATGGGCTTAGTTCAACATACGAAACCCATTTGAACCCAAAATAAAAGCTTGTTATACTCCAATGTGTGTAAACAATGATTTATTAATGAACACTATAGCCTCAACACGTTTACAACCATCATTTTGACATCATGGATGGTCCTTGCATCTATAGCTCTGTCTATGAATTTAAATGTTTACAGTTCTCCAGCCCTATCCCTCAGCTTCAAAAAAACAAAATGATAATAATTTTACTCCCCAATTTCGATATTGTCATATAACTGCAACTCCCCAACGGGCTGGGGAGAGGCGAAAGGCAAATCATGCGTCCTCCGAAACATGACACACCAAGCCGCGCTTCTTAACACCCACTCGGAAGCCAGCTGCACCAATGTGTTGGACGAAACACTGTTCAACTGATGACCAAAATCAGCCTTAAGGCGCCTGGCTCGCCACATGGAGTCGCTAGAGCACGATGAGCCGGACGACGCTGGGCCAATTGTGCGCTGCCCTATGGGACTACCAGTCACGGCTGGTTGTGACAAAGCCTGGGATTGAACCCCAGGCTGTAGTGATGCCGTAACATTGCCTTAGACCGCTGCGCCACTCAGGAGGCCATCCCTCAGCTTTTTACCAAAACAGTGTCTGGGTAGACGGTTTGTTATTGTTTGAATTGCAAGTATTCCCCCGAATATAAAAAGAGACATGATCGTGTCTCCAATGTAATCCAGGTATGAAATTCTATTTTCAAATGCAAATCTCTTTTGGGGACTTAGTTAGGGTAAATTTGCAGTGTACAAATTATAGCAATTAAGTTCCGCCCCCACGACCATCCACTCCGACAAAAATTGGCCCACAGCTGAATCTAAACTCAGCAAAAAAGAAACGTCCTATCACTGTCAACTGCGTTTATTTTCAGCAAACTTAACATGTGTAAATATTTACATGAACATAACAAGATTCAACAACTGAGATATAAACTGAACAAGTTCCACAGACGTGACTAACAGAAATGGAATAATGTGTCCCTGGACAAAGGGGGGTCAAAATCAAAAGTTACAGTAGGTATCTGGTGTAGCCACCAGCTGCATTAAGTACTACAGTGCATCTCCTCCTCATGGACTGCATCAGGTTTGCCAGTTCTTGCTGTGAGATGTTACCCCACTCTTCCACCAAGGCATCTGTAAGTTCCAGACATTTCTGGGAGGAATGGCCCTAGCCCTCTCCCTCTGATCCAACATGTCCCAGACATGCTCAATGGGATTGAGATCCGGGCTCTTCACTGGCCATGGCAAAACACTGACATTGCTGTCTTGCAGGAAATCACGCACAGAACGAGCAGTAAGGCTGGTGGCATTGTCATGCTGGGGGTTCATGTTAGGATGAGCCTGCAGGAAGGGTACCACATGAGGGAGGAGGATGTCTTCCCTGTAACGCACAGCAATGAGATTGCCTGCAATGTCAACAAGTTCAGTCCAATGATGCTGTGACACACAGCCCCAGTCCATGACGAACCCTCCACCTCCAAATCGATCCCGCTCCAGAGTACAGACCTCGGTGTAACTCTCATTCCTTTGACGATAAACGCGAATCAGACCATTACCCCTGGTGAGATAAAACCGTGACTCGTCAGTGAAGAGCACTTTTTGCCAGTCCTGTCTGGTCCAGCGATGGTGGGTTTGTGCCCATATGTGACGTTGTTGCCGGTGATGTCTGGTGAGGACCTGCCTTACAACAGGCCTACAAGCCCTCAGTCCAGCCTCTCTCAGCCTATTGTGGACAGTCTGAGCACTGATGGAGGGATTGTGCCTTCCTGGTGTAACTCGGGCAGTTGTTGTTGCCATCCTGTACCTGGCCCACAGGTGTGATGTTTGGATGTACCGATCCTGTGCAGGTGTTGTTACACGTGGTCTTCCACTGCAAGGATAATCAGCTGTCCGTCCTGTCTCCCTGTAGAGCTGTCTAAGCGTCTCAGGGACCCTGGGTATCTTTCTTTTGGTGTTTTTCAGTCAGTAGAAAGGTCTCTTTAGTGTCCTAAGTTTTCATAACTGTGACCTTAATTGCCTATCGTCTGGAAGCTGTTAGTGTCTTTTCCGACCGTTCCACAGGTGCATGTTCATTAATTGTTTATGGTTCATTGAACAAGCATGGGAAACAGTGTTTAAACCCTTTACAATGAAGATCTGTGAAGTTATTTGGATTTTTACGAATTATCTTTGAAAGACAGGGTCCTGAAAAAGAGACATTTATTTGCCTACCCCTGCAGTAAACACACACGCGCACACACACACTGGACATGTTGGAGAAATTAACAGCTGCAGTACGTTGTCTCAAAATATGAATATTTATTGTGGAACAGAACCTACATGTATAGTGTGCATTTGTATTGTGTTGATGTGCCTTCCAACAGTTATGAGTGTATTTACAGTTCTGTATACGTAATGTGAATACTTTTGAGTCCACTGTGTGTATACTGTATTTTAATACATAAGCATCACAAAGAGTCTGAAACCTGTGCATTTTATATACAACTTATTTTATGTCATTTGAAAGCACTTTACAGTGCCCACAACCATATGCCCCGGGCAAGATAAAAGAGATGCCATGAAATAAAAGGAGCTAAATAAGAAATAAAAGGGGACCTCTGGCCTCAAACTGCTATGTGATTGAAACCCATTTCAGCTCCGGCATTTCTCCCCGTAATGGAAAATAAAGACTGGGGAGTGTCCAAGATGGAGTCTCTAAATGAAAAACATGGAGCATGTGACCCAGGGCCGAGGCCTTTCCATCTCCTCCGCCTGGTGCAGCTGCTGACCAGGGTTTCGTCCCAAATGGCACCCTATTCACTTTACAGTGCAAAACTTTTGATCAGAGCCCTACGTGGCTCTATTCCCTATATAGTGCGGCCCCTATATAGTGCACACTACCCTATGGGTACTAGTCAAAAATACTGCACTAGCCTATCATAGAGACAACCATTTTTTAAGTCTCTGCGAAGCCGAGTGTGACTACTGTATTGATTTGAAATAAGACATATATGATATACATTTATATTTATAGAAAGAACTTGAATTGCAATTATAGAGATTGTTGTTACATGATACCTTAGACAACATTAGCAACATTATCTCTGACATGATGATGCATCAGAATGGAGAAAGCGAGGACCTCAATAGGAATGGTGAGTATCATGCTTTATCTCATTTTGTTGTATTTTATTTACTTAGCTAGGCTAGTCCACTCAGCAACACTTGCCACTGTTTTCCAGGGAGTCAATGTTCTGTGGGCTGTATCCTAACCATGGCCCAGTCAGCAGCCACAGCCTTAGAGGATTTAATTCCAAACTGGCTGAATGCATCTGGAGGTGTCACTGCTTCTATTTCACTGACTGACCAGCTTTAGGATTAGCCACCAGCGATAGGGGGTGATGGCTAAGAGAGGGGATGCACTCAGTACGCACATCCTTCCTTCCAGCTTATCAGTGACCACAGAGACCAAATGAAACAAAAACAGAAGACCATATTGAGAAAGCTTTGTATGCCCCAGCAGCTAGCGCCCAGTGGATCCCATGTGGTGTCCATCCAGACAGAGGCAGATAGAGGGGTTGTTCCAAGTGGCATCCTATTCCCTTTACAGTGCACTACTTCTGACCAAAGCCCTATGGGTACTATGTAGGGAATAGGGGTACCATTTGGAAGGCAGATGGTACCATGCATCGCTTGGCCAGCTGGGCTCCTGGTCTGGTCTGATGCCAGCAGCTGCTCCTCTCTGAACCAGCTCCAGCTGTGGACCCCCACTGGAAGGTTGGGGGTGGTGGCGGCGGTGGTGGCTTATCTAAGAAAAGGCAATGGAAATAATATAGAAGAGTCTCAAATCAATTAGTGACACAATCACTGCAGCCCAGGCCTGTAACAAATGTCTCTCTAATTCCATGGTTTTTACCCAAATGGCACCCAATTCCCTATATAGTGCACTACTTTTGACCATGGGCCCTGGTCAAAAGTAGTGCACTGTGTAGCGACTTTGGGGCCATTTGGGTCCCAGGCCACCCAAATGTTGGTTCATTATGTCTCACTGACCTGCTTTTTGTGCCATCACCAGAAACAATTACACATCTTCTGGTCAGACGTGATTGTAAAGTGGCTAATTATTGTGTCTACCGCCGGCATTCAGACGAGCCAATTGTGGGACAATAAACTAACAAGCCAATTCACAGCCATAAAAGAATGACGTTACAGGAGAATAGCTACATTGGTATTGTACATTGAATGAACATTCTGCACCGCCTTTCAACTGGGTATCTTTTGAAGGACATCCAGCATTTCAATTCTCACACAGAGAGACTCACAGTAGTTAAATCCGTTTTATTATATTTCCAATTACATGGGCCCTGGTCAAAAGTAGTGCACGGTATATAGCGACTAGGGTTCCATTTGGGACAGAGGCCACCCGGCCGCCCACTCTGTCTGGGGCAGAGTGCCCAGTAAACCAATGAGTCCTTGAATGCATTAATTGTATTTTTATGTAAATTGTATGTATTTGTATTCTATCTTTGCTTTTTAGCACCTGGTTCATGATGTGATGAGAAGTCTCACAGGATGACTGGAATAGGCAGGAGGAAAGACAATGGTAAACTCTGTTAAATGTATACGGATACAACTATTCCAACTGAGGGAAATTATGATCTATGTATGTGTTATGAAGGGTGTGAAAATGACTTTTGGTGGGATTCCCTTCCTACTTATTCGTTTATTAACATTGAATGTGTGCAGGGCTTTTTGTGCCATCACCAGAAACAATTACACATCTTCTGGTCAGACATAATTGTAAAATGGCTAATTGTTATGTCTACTGCCGGCCCGCCAGCATTCAGAGGAGCCAATTGTGAGACAATAAACTAACAAGCCAATTCACAAGAGCAGCCATAAAAGAATGACGTTACATGAGAATTTTTACATTGGTATCGGTACATTGAATGAACATTCTCCGCCGCCTTTCAACTGGGTATCTTTTGAAAGACACCCAGCTTTTCAATTCTCACACAGAGAGACTCAGAGTAGAGACTCATCATTTGTATTCTATTTCCAAATCCAGTCCAACTCATGCTGAATTCTCATTTGACGAGATATGCATATTCATCCAAAAAGGGAATTCCACATATTGGATTGTGGGAAGAATGTTCAAATAGGGTTTAAAGGGAGAATGTGGCGTGATATAGGCCAGTTAACTTTTTCCCTTTCATGTCCAGACTAATAAACAAAGCTGCCAAGCACCGGTGCCTTTTAAAGTCTTGTGTATTTTCATTTTTGTTTCACCAAACCATTTTAAAGGCACTCTCACTTAGCTAAGCTCTTCCTTACAGAACAATGTAGAACTCATTCACATACAGGGCATACAATTTCATCAGTTGACATTTTAAAATACTGTCAGTCCACACAGAATATGATGGACATAGAATGTAATTGCTTGACAGTATAGGCCTATTCTGGATTCATCCAATTACCAAAAATTACCAGTCTCTAGCCTATCAATAACAAATGAACCATTTTACTGCACTGTGACATGGAATATTACTGATTTCCACTGACCTGCTTTACAGCACTCAGATGACGTGACAACACCACCGTGTGATAGATTTACAAACCAATAGCAGTGTGATCTCTGATGCTTTCTACCATGACCTTTGTTTACATCTCGTTGAGTCAATCGATTGTCGATACTATTGATTTCCTGGACATGTAACTGTCCTACCATGGATCAGCCTGTGGCTGTGTCCAATATGACACCCTATTCCCTATATTGTGCACTACTTTTGACCAGCGCCCTATGGGCATATAGGGTTCCATTAGAGACTTAACCTGTGTGTCTATTGACATGCAGGCTGGTGCATGACATAACCCTGGATACTTCCTAAATCTGTTGGAACCCAATGTCGCTGACTGGGCAGAATAGGGTCTACTCTTCAAGATATGCAAAGAGAATGCAGTGGTGTGTGCTATCTGGTATGCAAAAATGACAAAGCAGTTGAAAAGAAAGGCATGTGTTTAGAATCCACTATGTCATTCCATCTGCCTTCAGCATAATGTCACAGGTTTCTATTAGTTACTAATCCTATTTATTGAACTTTAACGGTTCTAGAATCCCAGGCCACACCAGCACAGACATCAGAGAGTCAGAGGTACACTACCGGTCAAAAGTGTTAGAATACCTACTCATTCAAGGATTTTTCTTTATTTTTACTACTTTCTACATTGGAGAATAAAATTGAAGACATCAACAACTATGAAATAACACACAAGGAATCATGTAGCAACCCAAAAAGTATTAAACAAATCAAAATATATTTTTGATTTGATATTCTTCAAATAGCCACCCTTTGCCTAGATGACAGCTTTGCACACTCTTGCCATTCTCTCAACCAGCTCCACCTGGAATGCTTTTCCAACAGTCTTGAAGGAGTTCCCACATATGCTGAGCACTTGTTGGCTGCTTTTCCTTCACTCTGCGCTTTGTCTCATCCCAAACCATCTCAACTTGGTTGAGGTCGGGGGATTGTGGAGGCCAGGTCATCTGACGCAGCACTCCATCACTCTCCTTCTTGGTAAAATAGTCCATACACAGTCTGGAGGTGTGCTGGATCAAATCAAATCAAAGATTATTTGTCATGTGCACCAAATACAACAGGTGTAGATCTTACAGTAAAATGCTCACTTACAAGCCCTAACCAACAGTGCAATTTTTAAGTAAAAAATTGGTATTAGGTAAACAATAGATAGATAAGTAAAGAAAAAAAGTAAAATGACAGTGAAAATAACAGTAGCGAGGCTTTATGCAGGTGGTGGTCATTGTCCTGTTGAAAAACAAATGATAGTCCCTCTAAGCCCAAACCAGATGGGATGGCATATCGCTGCAGAATGCTGTGGTAGCCATGCTGGTTAAGTGTGCCATGAATTCTAAATAAATCACAGACAATGTCACCAGGAAAGCACCCCCACACCATAACACCTCTTCCTCCATGCTGTACGGTGGGAAATACCGCGTCGCACAAAGACACAAAGACACAAAAATCTCCAATTTGGGCTACAGACCAAAGGACACATTTCCATTGGTCTTATGTCCATTGCTTGTATTTCCTATCCCAAGCAAGTCTGTTATTATTATTGGTGTCCTTTAGGAGTGGTTTATTTACAGCAATTCGACAATGATGGCCTGATTCACACAGTCTCCTCTGAACAGTAGATGTTGAGATGTGTCTGTTACTTGAACTCTGTGAAGCATTTATTTGGGCTGCAATTTCTGAGGCTGGAAACTCTAATGAACTTATCCTCTGCAGCAAAGGTAACTCTGGGTCTTCCTTTCCTGTGGCGGTCCTTATGAGAGCCAGTTTCATCATAGCTCTTGAAGGTTTTTGTGGCTGCACTTGGAGAAACTTTCAAAGTTCTTGAAATGTTCTGCATTGACTGACCTTCATGTCTTAAAGTAAAGATGGACTATTGTTTCTCTTTGCTTATTTGAGCTGTTCTTGCCATAATATGGACGTGGTCTTTTACCAAATAGGGCTATCTTCTGTATACCTCCCCTATCTTGTCACAACACAACTGATTGGCTCAAACACATTAAGAAGGAAAGGAATTCCACAAATTCACTTTTAACAAGGCACACCTGTTAACTGAAATGCATTCCAGGTGACTACCTCATGAATCTGGAAAAGAGAATACCAAGAGTGCGCAAAGCTGTCAACAAGGCAAAGGGTGGCTACTTTGAAGTATCTCAAATATAAAATAGATGTTGATTTGTTTAACACTTCTTCACTACATGATTCCTTATGTGTTAGTTCATAGTTGTGATGTCTTCACTATTATTCTATTAAGTAGAAAATAGTACAAATAAAGAAAACCCCTTGAATGAGTAGGTGTTCTAAACTTTTGACTGGTAGTGTAAGTACAAAATTGCATGTTTTATTTGAAGTTGAATTGACAAGGTAAAATCTATTTTTAAATTGGTCCTGGCCAGCACACAAATCACAACTAACGAAAATGTTCAGAATTCAGTTGAAAACAGTAGATGGCATCCAATATCAAATTCTTCTCACTACCCAGTCACCAAAGTTTTTCCTCTGTTCTCTCTTTAATGACACCTATTTAATATGCCTCAGATGCTGAAGTCCACAATACCAATCAGAAAGAATAGCATAACATCTCTCAGATATGTATGAAAAGGTGCCATCTGTCTGGAAAGGCCTTGTCCTGTCTGAATAGCTGTAATTTTCCTTTTCAATCATCCCTCCATCACATACAGAAAATGCCTGTACAAAAAAGTCCTGCTCTCATTCCTTGTGCAACGCCAGATGCATACTGATTAATAGTTGTCTGTGTTGGAGCTGTACCATCCCCTCTCTTTTATCTCTCTCCGTCATTCTTCCAATTCTGATGAAGGCCGTTGGCGGCTGAAATATTAATGATTTTAACTTGAATTTGATTTTTCTTTTAACGCATCACAATTTTAATTGTGAGCGAGAGTCACGCGTATTTCTTCCAAATTCTCTTATGTCTCACATTTGTTGAGCTCTTTCCGCTCTCCACATTTTCTCTGCCCATTCCTCGAGTTTCCCTATTAAACGCTGACACGGGAGTTACAGACTATTCTATCATTTCCTTTTAACTCTTCCTGTTAACTGAGATTATGAGGGACGCTTCATTGTGTCTTTAATGAGAGGAGAAGAGGTTGACCCCTGAGGTCACACAAATAGGCTCACAGAGGGAGATGTTACATCAAGGGTGCATCCCAAATCGCACCCTGTTTCCTATTAAGTCCAGTACTTTTGACCAGAACTCTATGGGCCCTGGTCAAAAGTAGCACACTACATAGGGAATAGGGTGCCATTTGAGACACATCACAGGCTCACAGAGAGAGGTATTACATCCCTTTTACTAAGCCTGGCGGTGGGGGCTGAGGCTCATCTCATCCCAGACCATATGTACCAGTGTCCAGAGAGAATGACTTTGATCTTGACTGCTGACATGCTGCTTCCCCAGGGTCAGATATGAGCGGAGCCTCAGAACTCAGCTCAGATTCAGGGCAATGACCTCCGCTAGAGCTAAGGCCAATGGCTAACCTGTGGCCTCTGACCTTTCTCCCAAGAGGAAGGGGGGGGGGGGACAGCCCTTTGGGAGGGGAGAGACTCTGCTGCATCACTCCAATACCAGATACTGTATGAAATAATATGTGGTTGCATCTGAAATGGCACTCTATTCCCTATATTGTACACTACTTAGTGAAAAAAATAAGTATTGCACCATATAGTGAAAAGGGTGCCATTTCAGACACGCCATCTCTGCTGCTTAGCCTTTTACCCTCCGTATATCAGTCTCTGTCCCTTACACTCAACAGTCAAGGCAACAATATGTTGCCCGGAAACAGCACGGACCCAGAATCTCAAGGTCAAGATCAACCCCTTCTATTCAGTCCACTCAGTCTGTTGCTCCCCTCGCTCGCCTCACTCCCCTCAAGGTGGGCACACAAAATCCCTCCATCCTCTTGGGGATTTCTTATTCATTCCAACAGATTCTTTCCCTCCCTCATCCCTCCTTCCTTCTCTTTATCTGTTTTGTACATTGTGTTTCTTCAGCCAGGTGTGATAAGGCAAACTTGACCTCCACACACACACACGCACACACACACACACGCACGCTCACACGCACGCTCGCACGCACACACACACACCACGCACCTCTACACATTGTCCCTTCAATCTCTTTTTCTTCATGTGGTGGTGTGAATGTGAAAGGAGGGATTATCACCTGAATTCATGTCCCCCAAGTGGTCAGGGGTCAGGAGAAGGACTGGTCGCCTCTGCGGTCATTACTGGGTCACTCTTTGATGTCCTGATCCACTAGGGTGTCCCTGACTTTAATGGTTAGCTGCTAGAGGACTAAAATTGTCATTGGGCGTCCCAGGAGGACATTCTGCGGTCTATTGCAACATGATGAATGTCAATCACTTACTTTAGTGTTTGTTCCCCATCAACACTGGAACTAGAACACTGAAACTTAAAGCCAGAATTCAACTAGACTTTATGTAACGAGGATTGTGTCTGACTAGCTGAGGAACACTCAACTCTGTTCTCTTAAATCAAGGTGGAGTTGATTCGCGAGATTTGCGAGCAACAACATTAAATCAATATCAACCGATGATTGTAGAAATGTAAATTCTGAAAACGGTTAGCTGTACCTATGTTTGTCTTGTACAACCCCTGTCCTTTTGTGGGGTGCTGAAATTCATAGTTTTAATAAAAATGTTTATGGAATACAACTACCGACTTTCCCTTCATTTGTCTTGCTCAACTCAACTCAAATGCACATGTGCCAATTGAATCTCAGCTTCCGTAGTACATCAAGGCCACCACCCGTCCAGTCAAGCAACACAAATGAGGAAAAGGTTGGTGGTTGAATTCGATAAAAGTGTACCGGACAAACAGAGCAAAACTCTCCAATTTCTGGACTGGGGGCCTAGACCCCTCCCCCGCTGGACTACCCACCAGCCATCCTCGCATACTTAGTGCCCTCTCAGATTTTTGGGTTGCATTATGCCCCTGGAATCAATATTGTTCCACAAGTTCCACAACTGAAGACTAGGTTTGGAGTTCCCAACAACTTTTAAGAAGATGACTATCAAAACGACACCTAGTCTGTGTATGGCTTTAAATTGAACATACCAGTACTTGCTGTAACATCCCCAGGACTGCCAGAAGTGAAAGACCCTTATTTCACACTCTTTTACCCCCATTAGCTGAGAGTCCAGACAAACTTCCTCCCTCCCTGTCCCAGAGCTGGGGCTAGATGCTAGATGGATGCTGGAGCTACCTCACTCACTCACACTAATAATAGGGCCATGTCTCAGGACTGAGCATACCCCAGCTTGTTAACTTTGATTGGTTGGTGTCTGGTGAAACCTTTTCAAGAAGAAACGGAAGACGACCGGATGTCAGAAAGAAACTTGTCTTCTGCTTTATTTATAAAAACATGTCATTATGTCTGTTTGATTATCAGACTGGTGAACACCAACTCACAACAGCAGCTCTGTGGTGAAAAATTTCATGTGCTCCAGATGGTTTCAGCTGGCCGACTGCTGGCTGCTGCATGGCTGAAATAGCTTGGGCCTGCTCCTCCTTACCCTGACACGCAAGCTAACTAACCCCTCTGATCGCTGGCCGCCAGCCCCTGTATTTCCCAAACACAGCTATTTCATTTGTGTTGCAGGTATAAGCCAGGCCTCCCGAGCATCAGGGAGAAGGGTAAACAGGTTTGAAAGCCTAGCAGAAGCCTCAGACTGACGTGAGGTGGAGCAGAACTCATTAGTTTCACACCAGAAAAAGCTGCATGGCTGCATCTGGAAGGATTACGCATAACACCACACTGGGTGCCATTCAGTTAGCAGCCTTTGTGGATGTGGAAGTATTAAGTTTGCAATATTCTGTTAACTTTCCCAGGTTTCCAGAAATCCTGGGTAGAGGATTCCATCCTGATTCCATCCTGATTCCAGGAATTTTCCAACCAGGATTTCTGGAAAACCAATTTTGGGAACGTTACTGGAATTTTACAACCCTAGGTTTAGAGTTCAGGGACAAAGCTGATGAATAAAGGTTCTTCAGGGTAGTAACTTTCTTCACACAGTCTACTGTATGGGACACTTAGCAATGTTTGGACTCGTGGCTGCTTGGACGTTAAACGCTCATCACTTACATTGTGACCTGTTTTTGTCAACTTGATTAGGGACAACATCTGGAATAATCACAGGCAGCCACCACAAACTATTTGTCAAAATAAACCATTATAAACATAACCGACGGCATCATTGCGCGGCAATCAGTGCAGATTATAGGGTTAGGTATACTCAACATTAGAACATACTCAACAACTACGTGGGGGAAAACACAGTCTCTTTCAGCATGATTCGGGATGATTAAATGCTGTGGTAATTGAACATCTGAAGGTCTGGTGTTGTTGAGGCCTTCGGTGTGTCCCAAATGGCAACATATTCCCTATATAGGGCAGTACTTCTGTCCAGAGCCCTGGGCTCTGGTCAAAACGAGTGCACTACATAGGGAATAGGGTGCCATTTGGTTATAGTCTGTTATTCTACAGCCTAGTTGTACAGCCATTTCCTGCATGGGGCTTCTGCTACGGTCATCTGATGACTGATAACCATGCAGCAGATGTTTCAGGAAGCAAGCCATTGATAACAATCCCTGGAGGAGCACGATGATTAGGGTTCATCACCATCACACACCATCCACTGCACGTCTACATCTACACACAGGCAGATACACACCATCTAGCCATCCATCATAGCAGTAAATAAGATGCCTCATTCTAAGGAATCTCACAGAAACACACAGAGCCGGTGATGATAAAATAGATGAGAAGACACTGATCTTACATCCAGGGGCTGATTGTCTTTGGGATTATGGACAACAACAAGATGCATTACATGTATTTTATATGGAGTGAGAATGGTTCTACATTACGTATGTACGTCTGGGGCTTTGATTCAATCTCAGGATACTATATGAACTTGCATAGACAGCTGCTGGAATTAAATGAAGCAAAACGGCTTATAAAATGCACATGGAATAATTTTGGAGATCATGCAATTGCATATGTAAAACTGAAACCTGCTGGTAAAAGTTGCACTGATAAGCAAGCAAGGAGGATGGAGAGAGAGAGTGCCCAGGGAACTGGCAGTGTCTTGTTGTGCGTTTATTCTTACTCATAGTCGGTCTCAGCTTCAGAAGCCTGTCTGCAGGGTAGAAACTCATTCACCTCTGAAGGATTTGAGAAACACTGCAATCGTCCTGAATTTAAATGGCTTCAATCCACCGCATACAGATTGCTCTGTCTGAGCACAGCCTGATATGACATTCAATAGTTCAGAGACCTCTCTCTCTTTCTCTCCCTCTTTCTTTCTCTTTCCCTAACTCTCTCTCTCTCTCTCACACACACACACACGCACACACAAGACAGTATACACACACATATAACTCCTCCCTCTCTCTCCCTCTTTCCCTCTTTTTCCTAACACCAATGAAGAGAGAACCTTCATCAACCAGAAGGACAGTTACACAAACCAGCAAACATTACACTAGCTAAGATACATTTTTTCTGTTTCTAATTGGGGACAGTGCTCACACCATGAAGGGGGAAAAGTTCACATTCTGCTTAACTGTGTGTGTGTGTGCGCGTTTGAGTGAGCGTGTGAGCGTGTGAGTGTGTGTGCGCGTGTGAGTGTGTGTGCGCGTGTGAGTTTGAGTGAGCGTGTGAGTGTAACTTTCTGCCTAACCAAGTCTAACATCAGAAAGTGTCCTGATTCAATGTAACCTGAATGATGATCCAGATCCCCACGGAGAATACAATTCCTCTACGAACATACCCCTATAAAAAAAAAAACATGTCAAATTTGGTGTTAACATGTCAACTCTAAATGTAATACATGAAAATATTGCTTCAAGTGTGAAATTTAAGCTCAACATGTGAAACAGCTGTTTTCACATGTTGAGCTTAAATTTCACACGTGAAACCATTTTCACATGTGAGGAGAATCACGTTTTGACCTCGTATGTGAATTGTGGTTTCACATGTTAAAAACATTCACATATAAAAATCACATTTTAAGTTTCATACTGTTCGTGTAAAACATACACGTGATTGTTTTTCACATGTGAACTTGCAATTCCACATTTGAAAGTGAGATACTCATGTGATCGTTTTTTCACATATGAATCTGCAAATTGGCTTTTTACATTTTATAGTTTTTCACACATAAAAAAAACGACATGTTAAAATCTCACTTTCACACGTGGAATTGCCAAGTTCACATGTGTGGTTGAAATGATGTTATTCTCCTCCCATGTGAATAGATGGTGTTATCATGTTGCTGTAGCAATGTTCCCACCAGCAGAATTAGGGTGACCACATCTAAAAAGCACAAATGTGGGACAAAGGAACGATTTTGCAGGACATTGGCGGAACAGTGGACAGAACATTTTCAGGCAGGTTAATGGATCATGTTCAAATGGCAACATAGTACTGCTGCATGAAGTTCACTGCTTGTTAAACACCTTTAATAGAGTCATAGTGTTATTACAACAGGTGCAATCCTCTAGTGAGTGAGGTACTTTTGTGCCATTGATATTAAGTGAAACTTCTGAAGTCGAGAACAAAATTCTTAGCATTGTAAACAAAAAGAATGATATTTAAAGCAAAGAATACGCCACAATATATATTTTTTTCTCTCCACCACTGCCCAGCCCCTATGTCTATGTCTCAGCGCAGAACAACAGTTCAGTGAAAGAGGATATCCCATTTCCCTCCTAAACAATGGGCTGACAGTGTGATCATGTGGCAAAGCGACGGATTCAAAACCGCTTTGTAGAATATATAAAGGCGATAAAGTGGCAGCATCATTAGTTATGATGGCTTCATTTTGTCCCACTTAATTGTTTTCATTATTGGCAAGCAATCTCTGATGAAGAGTAAGGATTTGTTACGTTGTAAGGCATCAGGTTTGAAGTGTTTGAATGTGCATACAGACAATGTGAATTTAGACAAACATGGGCTGTATGATTATGAAAGACTAGAATTGAAAAAACCCCAGCTTGGACTGGTTGCAAACTCTGTCTGAAATAGCAATATGATCTCACACAAGAACACTTAACAAGCACGTGTGGCAGTAGTGTTTGGCCACCGTATGCTGTATGATGTCATAGCTCAAGGTCTCGATGTCATTACTGGAACCCTGAGCCACCTTTACTCGAGCACAATACGTCACAGAGGGACTATCATCAATTCTCATAATATGTATTAGAAGACCCCAAATACAGCCAAGCAGCTCAATTACAGCCAAGCCATTCAAATTCGATTCACATTTATGAGAGAATGTCAAATGAACGAGCTCATGCTGTGTTGAGCTAACCTAAATTGCAGTAAAAGTAAAAAACGCTCATCTTAGCAAAAACAGAATAATTACACTGAAAAAACTTGGGCAAACTTTCCCTGTGTTCAAACTGTAAATTGGAGTCTAAGTACAGGTGTCGGATCTTAATTTGATCAATATTTTGTTGCTGAGAATTTTCCTGCACGGCAGGAAATGCAAACTTATTGTAACGTCTGTCGTCGGAAGGAGTGGACCAAAGCGCAGCGTGAAAAGTGTTCATGATGTTTTTATTATCAAAAAACACTCGAACAAAGTAACAAAACAAAAGCGAACAGTTCTGTCAGGTGACAGAGACTAAACAGAAAATAACTACCCACTAACACAGGTGGGAAAAAGGCTGCCTAAGTATGATTCCCAATCAGAGACAACGATAGACAGCTGCCTCTGATTGGGAACCACACTCGGCCAAAACAAAGAAATAGACAACATAGAATGCCCACCCCAAATCACACCCTAACCTAACCAAATAGAGAAATAAAATGGTTCTCTAAGGTCAGGGTGTGACACTTATAGCGTATTCAAGGTTTAAAAAATGTTTCTAATGTTTTAATTTCCAAATTAAAATGTCAGACTTGATTTGTTATGAAAAATATATCAACCCCTACAAATAAATTCCATTAAGTAGCAAACTGGCTCAAATTAAGATCCTACATCTGTAACTTCAGGGCAAGTTGTACTTTGTGATTAATGACACTACTTTGTGAGGCTCTCTATGGAACAAATAACCACAAAAGCAAGAGGCAAGCAGTATAAACGTTCTGAATTGTGCTGCACACGGCTGAAAGTAAACCAGGGGTCCCTACAGGTTTGCCTAATCTGTGAATAGAATGAGAGGTCACAAAATAGATACAGTAGATATAAATTGCACAATGGATTATGTGTATGACGGCTACTCTTCTTTGTGTTGCAGGTACATTGTGATTCCCTCAATGCGCTGTTGAGTAAATGTTATAGGATGCCCTTTACATCCATCTCAACTCAGGACCAAACCCAGAGATGCGTCATGCACCTGTCCTGAGCCCCCTCTCTGAAGGAAAAGTGGGTGCTTCTATTGAAACACAGAGAAGCCATTTTGGATCTGGTTAAGCATGAACGTAGGAGTTAGTGAAGCCAGAGGCCACATAATGGCTTACTGGAATAGAGAAACTGATGGAGGCTGTTGGACCTTCCCCACCTGTGGTGCTGTGCACGGACTCCCATCCAACCGCTGCATAAAAAACAAATCTGAATCCTGTTGCAGCCAAAACCCATTTGATCAGGTCTGCATTCCAAATTGCACCCTATTCCCTATTTAATGCACTACTTTTGACCAGGACCTACCTGTATTTACAGTAGCAGGGAGTAGGGTACTATTTGGGGGTGCAGGCAGATCCCTGTGACAGAACATCAGTTTAATGTCCTCTCTCTCATTTCCTAAACAGCAGAATGCACAGTTGGGGGATGATGGAATCTCTAATTCGATGTGCGGTTGAACATTGAAAAAAAGGGGGGTTTTAAAAGAAAACATTTAAACAGAATTTGCTAGATGCAAAGTATTAAACGCCAATGGCGGAATATATCTATTTTTCTTACCCTGGCATGAATGTGTGTTTCCATGACAACTGTTGATAACAGCTATTTTCCAAGGCCCGGAATATTCATATTGAAAGAAGTCATTGACATTTACTCTCTCTGGGTGTAAAAAAAAAAAAAGAAGGCAAAGGATAACGCACTGTGTAAAAAGACATGTAATACAACATGTTCAACACACCATCATAAGACTGTGCCCATGGATGGTTTACCTTGAGGTGAACAAAGATACTGATCAAAAGTGTTTTAATTGCTCCTCTCCTTCCCCTGATCCAAGCATACGGCAGACTGAGGCTGCAGTTAATACCATTTCCCAGGTGAGAGATGTCTTCTGAACGTTCCGTGCACACTGACTAATGAACACGTCTGTGATAGATTACACAGGAGGTATTCTCAAGGGGATGATAAAGACAGACATACTTAAATAGAACACGTTGTGTCTCGTTCGAGTATCAATCCGTCTACCTCGACGCTTCCCACTGACTCGCTGCATGGAGGTCCCTCTTAGAGTAAATGACACCAGGTCAAATCATGACAAACAAAAAACAACGTTATGTACAGTAACGACAAAAAGTTAAAGCATACTGGCACGGAGGCAGATAAACAACAACTTCAACACGGCCTTTTTGTCTCTTGCAGAAGATAAATGTGTGAGTCCTCCGGTGAGGAACGCTTTAGAGGCGATCATCCTGAATGTGTGAAAGATGAAGGCACCACACACCCAGTCTGAACGTCAACTCTGTGATGTGCAATCTGTTACCTGGTTTTTGTAGTTCAAACCCATCACACACCAGCAGACACGGAGGTACACTGTTTGAAGCTGCAGTTTCCACCTTTACTTTTCAAGAAGCATATTCCCCAACGCTTCACAACACAAAGGCTGACTCGGATGAAACCCAGCAGTTGGCATGACAACAAGGAGGAGTTGAATCGAAGTAAACAATCGCTCCTATTGTTTATGAAAAGGCGTGGAGGTCCAAATTAGCTCAACGCTAACTCAGAAGACAAGCTGCTCATTTTCCCCCAGAAAACAAAACCAATGTCTTCTTTCAGATGGTTCCATATGGAAACACACCAAGCCAGAACATTAGCTGACTAATGAAATTGCCACATGAATCCCTGGCTGGGTGAGTGAGTGTAGCCACAGTGTAATGCCTGGTTTCTAAGCTGATTTAAACCAATCAAGAAGTACTGGGACTCTTGTTCACACAGTCATGAACTTCAACATCAGGTAATGTTATGAATGATGACTGACAACCAGGTTAGAATTTGTCATCCAACTTGCTTTTACTCTAAGTTTGCATGCCCTGGGGGCAATCATTAATCGCCCTGTGTTGGCCGTGTGGGGGAAATGCATGTGCATTGGGAAGATATACATGTCCCTCCACCCCAACCCCATCTACCATGGGAACACTGCCCCATTGACACACATCTCCATCTCCCATGTTGGCCAGTCAATAGTGTGTGAGACATGGACCATTTAGCTGGTTGCAGATCAAATGTCTCTTGCATTGGCACCCATTAGCACATGACGAGTAGTGGCTATGGTCAAAGGGCCACTCTGCAATGAGCTCACACTGACTGTATCGCCATTGTCTTCTTTTCCACAAAGTTAATTTCAACTGTGACCTACACTCAAAAAAGTATGGGTTCTTCTAAAATCCTCAAAGTTCTTTGAAGAACCTTAGGGTTCTTGGCACTGAAAATGCCCCCCAAAAGGTTCTTCCAAAAACCCCATTAGAGGTGGGGTTCATAGAGGAACCTCCTTAGTTGGTGGAGGTTCTTGCAGGAACCTAACTGCCCAACTGAAACATTTGGATTTGCATTTGAAAGGACAGCAGGTGCAGGCACTTAACAGAATAATGCAAAGATCTCCTTAATTTAAGGTAAGTTATGTCCCTTGTATGGTCTAAATGTATATTGTTTTATGATGATACGATCTATCTTTTCAGATTTGTGCAAATCTTTCTAACATAGAACATGGACACAATTCAATGGTTAACAATCAACAAAGGGGTAAGAATATGTAGGCTATAAGAATATGGTGAAGGCTAACTGTATTGGGTGCAGAAGACTGAACTGCTCACTTTTGTGTCTGTGTCTGTAGGTATACAGACGAGGAGGCATACAAAGGTATGTCCCATAGGCCTCTACATTATGGACAAGGTATGCGCATGAAAACCATTATCAAAACAGTTTTATTTATTCACATTCACCACAAAACCAAGGTATGAATACTGTCGTGTGCAGGTTTTGTTAACCATCTGTATAATTACTATTTTTGGGGGGGATTCACAGACTTCACCCTCCCGACACCTCTGTATTCTTTGGTATCTAATCAATGACCCAGATCCACATCTTTAATTGGAAGAAGTCACATATAGGCAGGAAACCTGTTCGATCACCATGCACTGCAAAATCATTCTGGCTATGGATACGGAGAACATCAACACATTAACATCAACACACCAGAGGATATACCCATTGGGCTCTACTGGGTGTTTACCTCATATTTAGATTTTTTTGTTCTGCTTTGCCACTAAAATAATAATAAACACTGAGAACTAAAATATTGTGTTATTTTTGTTATTGTTATGCGTATTATTACTTTTCATAATAACAATATTGGCGGGGGGGTTTCAAAAATGAACCACAAAAGGTTCTTCAAAAGGTTATTTGAGGATCCATTAAAATGGGTTCTTTGAAGAACTTATAGGGGTTCCCCCGCAGTTTCAATTTGAAGAACCCATGAAGGACACTCAAGGAACCTTTTCTTTTTAGATTCTTCTACCACCAAAAGACTGCAGTGATATAACTTGATTCAGACACAGCTTCCCTTGTTTTTTGTGTTATAAATAAACGTGCAGCGCTGAGGAATTGGTTCCTTTGTATTTGAAATGGCCATTAGCTGATGTCATACTGCATTGCAATGCTTCAACAGATTATGCAAATGTGTCGTGCTGTGGCCTCTCTTAATGCCTGGAATAAAGTGAGTGTTTAATTACTTGTATCAAGGTAAGAGTGTCTCTATGTTCTCCTTCTTTGCACATGACATTATCATAGCATAGTGCTCTGCTGCCTTTTACTCTTACAAATCCTAGGGACTAATCCTGTTGTAAACATGAGTATTTTACCTCTTAATTCTGTTGGTCTGACATGACCTGGTTTAAAACTATTTTTATCATTACTTTCAAGTGATGGTGGTTTTATGCTAAATCCATGCCACAAGTCCTGCATGTTTCATGTTTCATTCCTGTATGACTGCCTACATGTGACTCCTTTCAATTGAAGATGTGGATCTGGGTCATTGATTAGATACCAAAGAACACTATTTATCATTCAGATGAGTTCCCCACAGAGTTAGTTAACCTAACAGGGATGTAAGAAAACGGGAGGCTTATTAGAAGAACTAGTGATGCTTGTCCATCACTTCGAGTCAGTTCTGGGACCAGGCTGTGTCCCAAATAACACCCCATTCCCTACATAGTGTAATGGGCCCTGGTCAAAAGTAGTGGACTATGTAGGGAAAAGGGTGCAATTTGGGATGCAAGCCATTTCAGGTGGCCATTTGCGTGCCATTTGGACAGACTGATGCTAAGTGGCACTCCAAAACGATCCAGCTGGAAATAATTGTAATTTATGTCGACAGAACATCGGACTCATCAGGGGTCTACACCCTTCTCTCCCCCCTGTTGCTACCCTTATGTCTTCTTGTGTTACCCACGGCGCTGCCAAAATGGGATAACAGGCATCATTTTGTTGAAGCTTTTATGACGGACATGTTTGTTCCCCCAACCATTAGATAGAATAATGAATTCAATAAGCAATGGCTTCCTTACCCGCGCGCTGTACGGAAGCCCCAACAATGAAGGTTTATGTGACGTGCTAAACAGCCTAACGTCCTTCGCCCTCATTACAGAGGGTTTCACAGCCTGCTAACAGCTCCTCAGTCAAGCTTGAATATCAGGCCAAGATGATAAACTGCTCATCAAGCTGTACACATGACCACTGAATGAGAAAAGAGACTTTTACATCAGGTTTATTAGACAAAAAAACATCCGTGAAGGGTAGCTACATGTTTTCAGGTCAGGATCAAGATCATTTTGAAAGTAATGTTGACGTCCATATCATGTGCAAAGCATGTGCTTTATAGCTTGTTACTGGATCTTTATTTTCCTGGTTCCATTGTGAAAAAGTATACTTTCCCAATTATACCCTGAGATGCATTCTGAGTTCCAAATAGCACCCTATTCCTTTTATAGTGCACTACTTTTGACCGGGTCCTATAGGGCTCTGTTCAAAAGTAGTGCCATATATAGGGAATAGGGTGCCATTTGGGATGGGACCATAGTGTGTAGTCAGGTGAGTAGGCATGAGCTCTTAGTGGAAATGTACTGGTGTTTATGTGGCGACGATTAGCACTGTAGTGGCTTGATGTCCACTCATGGGTCCATTTCAGTCATTTTCCAGAGATTGCATTTTGCCATGCCTGCATCTTTGGAATATAACTGGATTAAACACAGAGGCTTGGGATTTGAAAGCAAGCCTGACATGTGAATTGATAGAGATCTTTTCTCCGTGACAGTCTTGTATATTGTAGAGATCCTTGCTATATGAGCCACGTTACAGTTCCCAGCAAGTGGGTTCAAATCAAATGTTATTTGTCACATGCGTTGTAAACAACGCGTGTAGACTAACAGTGAAATGCTTACTTACGGGCCGTTCCCAACAATGCAGAGAGAAACATTAAAAAATTAATACAAAATATTACAACACGAAGATAATAACTACACAATGAGTAACGATAACCTGCCTATATACATGGGGTACCAGTACCGAGTCGACGTGCAGGGGTATGAGGTAATTGCGGTAATATGCACATATAGGTAAGGGTAAAGTGACTAGGCAACAGGATAGATAACAAACAGTAGCAGCAGAATATGTCAGGAGTCAAAAGAGTTAGTGCAAATAGGTTCAATGCAGATAGTCCGGGTAGCTATTTGGTTAACTGTTTAGCAGTTTTATGGCTTGGGGGTAGAAGCTGTTCTGGGTCCTATTGGTTCCAGACTTAATGCATCGGTACCGCCTTGCCATGCAGTAGCAGAGAGAACAGTCTATGACTTGGATGGCTGGAGTCTTTGCCAATTTTTAGTGCCTTCCTCTGACACCGGCTGGTATAGAGGTCTTGGATGGCAGGGAGCTCTGCCCCAGTGATGTGCTGGGCCATATGCTCTACCCTCTATAGCACCTTGCGGTTGTATGCCAAGCAGTTGCCATACCAAGCGGTGATGCAACCAGTCAAGATGCTCTCAATGGTGCAGCTGTAAAACTATTTGAGGATCTGAGGGCCCATGTCAAATCTTTTCAGCGCCCTGAGGGGGAAGAGGCATTGTCGTGCCCTCTTCACGACTGTGTTTGTGTGTGTGGACCATGTTAAATCATTGGTGATGTGGACACCGAGGAACATGAAGCTCTCGACCCGCTCCACTATAGCCCCATCGATGTAGATGGGGACGTGCTCATCCCTTAATTTCCTGTAGTCCACGATCAGATACTTTTCCTTGCTGACGATGAGGGAGAAGTTGTTGAATTGGCACCACACTATCTCATCATTGTCTTGATCAGGCCTACCACTGTCGTGATCCATTTTCAGTTTTCTCTTATCACAGCTATTAAACTCTGTAACTGGTGTAGTGGAAATTCTACACTGGGACCCTCAAAGGCAATCTTAAATGAATCATTCTTTATTATCAGTGCGCTGCAGAAGTTTCAACCAACTCAATGCATCAAGTACACATGTCAATCAGGAGCTCTACCCGGGGCAGTCCCGTTAGTTCTCGTATATACAGAGAAGTTGTATTTGGTTCAGTTCCAGGCTGTATCACAACCGGCCGTGATTGGGAGTCCCATTGGGTGGCACAGAATTGGCCCAGCGTTGTCCGGGTTAGGGTTTGGCCGGGGTAGGCCGTCATTGTAAATAAGAATTTGTTAAATAAAGGTTCAATACAATTTTTTTAAATAAAAAATTGTCTCATCACGGCCCCATTTGTGGTAATGACAGGTTGGTATCTCAATCCATTCTTAGTCTAAATTACTATACCTTTTGCAGTGTTCAGACCTCCACAATCAAACTGATACCCCATATAAACCATTTTGGACAAGCCTAAATAAATTACGGGCACAGTTGACCACCCTCCTCCCTTCCGGCACTCATCATTCTGGAGTTTCTTCATGTTCTTCTTCAGATAGTGTTAGAGTTTGTCCTCTCAATGGCACATGCTCAAAGTGGATGGCCCTTGATAATGCCTCTCACCTGAGCCGCCACGTCCTTTTCAGTCCATTACGTCTTGTCCATTTTCCTACCAGTACACCAGCAGCATGAGAGAAGTTTAGACAGGATCTCTCTCCATGCTCACTCCATGTGGACTCATGTCGCATTCCTGAGAGAAAAGGCAGTTGATAACTTTGACTGGATGCTGTGTACAGTTTGCTGGCTTAGACAATGTGGTCAAGGACCATATTGAATGCCATTGTCGCCATTACTTCAATTTGACCACACTGTTCTTTGTCAAATTATCCCTTCCATTCTAGACAACATCTGTGGTCACCTTCGCCATAACTTCGAGAGAGGACAAACCAGAAAAACAGTTTAGTTTAGGGCATTTCTGATTCAGGGATGAAATTACGGACTGGGCACCCGAATGCCGGAGGACCTGCTTTCCCGTCCCCTGTGGTTCTATGTCGGTTGAAAGTCCTGTGGTTGCCCCTCAGCCCAACATCCCGGAGGGATACCAGGACCTGTGCCCCTGCGCAGACGCATCTACCCTCTGTCGGTGGCTGAAACCAAGGACATGGAGGAGTACATCCATGAGACACTCCAACAAGGTTTCATCCGTACATCCACCTCTCCTATGTCAAGAAGGATGGAGGGTTACGCCCGTGTATTGATTACAGAGGACTTAATGAGATCACCACCAAATACCGTTACCCTCTCACGTTGGTGCCGGCAGCCATCGAACACCTCCGCGGGGCCCGGTTCTTTTACCAAATTGGACCAAAATGAATGGAAGACAGCTTTTAACTGATGCCATTTGGCTTAGCCGATGCTCCGTCAGTGTTCCAGGCATTCATTAACGAGATGTTCCGGGACATACTCGGACACCAGGTGGTCGTTTATATCGACGACATCCTGGTGTACTCGCAACCTTGGAGGATCACATCGCATCACGTCCGAGTAGTTCTGGAATGCCTCCTGGCTAACCAAAGGTTTGTCAAGGTAGAGAAGTGCCAGTTTCATTAGGAGTCTGTCTCCTTTCTAGGTTACCAAATCAGCCTGCAAGGAGTGAAGATGGACGTCAAGAAGGTAGATGCGGTCAGGTCATGGCCAGTCCCAACCACCATAAAGGGGTTGCAATGGTTTTTGGGGTTTGCCAACTTCTACCGCCGTTTCATCAGGAACTTGAGCTCTACCGATGCTCCTCTCACTTCTTTCCTCTTGCCTTCCGCCTACTGAAGGGACATTTCACCTCCGCTCTGTTGCTCAAATAACGAGATCCCACAATACCCTTTGTGGTGGAGGTGGACGCTTCAGATGTGGGGGCAGTTCTGTCTCAACGACAAGGAAATCCACAACAATTGTATCCATGTGCGTATTACTCTAAGAAGCTGTCCCCTGCAGAGAGGAATTACGGCGTCGATGATCGAGAGCTTCTGCCGGTGATGTTGGCATTAGAAGAGTGGAGACACTGGCTGGAGGGCGCCAAGGACACATTCATCATCCTCACCGACCATCGGAACCTGGAGAACGTACGGACTGCGAGGAGGCTGAATCCGTGCCAAGCAAGGTGGGCCCTTTTCTTTACGAGATTTGACTTCACGCTGACCCAGCCCAGTTTCAAATAGCACCAAAGCCGATGGCCTGTCCAATCTCTACGATTCTGGAGAGGGTCCTGAATGCACCCATAGTCCCTTCCTCTCGAGTTGTAGCCCCTGTGGTCTGGAACATTTATGTGGACATTCGCCAGGCTCTGAAGTGGGAGCCTACACCCACTACCTGTAAAAATGTCTAAAAACACAATTTCACTTTGATATGATGGGGTATTGTGTGTAGGCCAGTGACACATCTCAATGTAATCCGTTTTAAATTCAGGCTGTACCACAACAACAAGTCAAGGGGTGTGAATACTTTCTGAAAGCACTGTAGGTGTTCCTCTAGTCCAGGTGGGAGTTGACAGTGTGAACCTACATGTTTCAAGTAGACCACCATAATCCCTGTGCCCAAGAACTCCAAGGTAACCTGTCTAAATGACTATCGTCCCGTACATCTGCCGCTCCTCCTCTAACTCAGAGTAGGAGGGCTGACTTAGGATCAGTTTTCCCTTTTAGATTATTATGATTAACATTACATGGACAGGAGTGACCTGATCCTAGATGTATTTTATGAATACGAGCCCTGAGCAGCAGACATTCCCATGCTACATGCAAGACAAGGAGGTACTGGCACACTCCATTACTGTATCTCTGGAATGGCACTGCAATTAAATTATAGGCTTAAGCATGTGGGCTTTGGAGAACCTGTTAACGGAGTCAGTGTGAGTGCATCATCTTTCACAATCAGCCGTCTGTGTGATGTGCCCAGGCCGGGAAATGGGACTACTGCAGATGGAGAGATGTCTCAGCTGTGAAATGATTGGCTGGCTCGGTTTAACTTTGGACCGTAATATGCAGATCCAGAAGGAGCTAGGAGCTGGGAGCTAGCGAGAGAACATAGTGAAGTTAGTACGTTTCACTTTCAGATGCTGTGATTGTTTCATTACTGCTCTTGTTTGCTTTATAAACGGTGGTGGTTTAGGGGTAGTTTTCTTAAGGTAACCTTTGTGAGTTCATGAATGATAAGGAAATTGATACTAGAGTGTTGAAAGGTCATTGGGGTGCTTTGTTGTTTTCTAGGGGTTTGACCCTGAACAATGTTTAGGCCATTGTTTGACTCTCAAAGGCCATATTGCCTCTAAAATCTACATTTCAGACAACATACATTTTGGGCATATTTTTAGCTTGATGTTAAATAACACTGAAAGAGTTGCATTGCAAGGTGGTCTTTAAGAAGGAAGCTTTCACGCTGTTGGAGACAATGTTATCATCCTGCCAGTTCAGGAAACTGTCAGTGTCAAGCAGCAGTATTAAACAGACCAGCAGCTAGCCATATCTCACTGTTTCCATTGGACCCTCAACAGCCTCTCACAACTGTCTGAGTAGCCCACTGCCGAAACTGCCTTATCACAGGAGTAGCCTTACTAATGTCATGTAGGCTCATTTTATATGCCTAAATTGTATCATTAACAAAAACCTGTTTTGAATTTAAACAATTTTTTCTATAAATATTTTACCTGTTTGTTATAAATCCTGTATGGCCTAATATTTAACTCTTAGAATCAGTTAAAAAAAATATACGGATTCAAAATTCTAAATTATATGTCTAGCTCCTAAAACAGAGAGCATCAGAGCCAAGACAACCGTGGCTATGGGGTCCAAATTAGGACAGGCTCAGTCTCACTGATTGCTGAGACTGAATATGTTCTAATATGGACACCGCATCTGTCTGTCATATAAGATGATTCTATCACTGATTGGCTTATGTCCCGGGAGCCCTCCAGCAACAGCTTCCTGTGCAGTTGGAACATATTGTGAGCCCAGTGTGACATCAGAATTGGGATGGATCCTAACCCCTCTCCTGTCCCACCCATCGGCAGACTTAATTGCTGACTCTATGGTAGACTCCAATCTAGACCACTCCCAACCTGATGGTTTTTCTTTTGTTTTTCTTACAAGAATGCCACTCCTCCGTTTCCCCCCTTTCTTTTTTAACACTACTTCATTTGATCTTTCTTCCATACCGGGTCCTGAGATTTTTCTATCGGTTTTCTATTTCTCTAGACTCTATAGGCCACTTCCTGTTTTCTTCTTATTTTCAAACCCTATTCCTCCTCTTACTGTATACCAGGCCCTGAGAGTTCTAACTGGTTTTCACAGCCTCTCGTATGAAAGGCCATTCGTCCACAGCCAATTCAGCTATCAAACAGGGTTCAAGTGGCCTTGGCAGCCATAAATAAGAATTGTTCTCTTGATCTATATAAGCAGTTTTTTGTCAACCACTTTGACCCTTTTCTTAGTAGCACTGTCTGCAACGCTTCCTGCTACTGAGAAGATTTTTCCGTATCCTTGCTTCTCACCAGACCTGATAAGCAGTGGATGCATGTTTTTCATCTCAAAGCATCCAGACCTTTTCCTGTTCCAATAAAAAAAACAGAGGAAGTGTTGGATTTGAAAAAGTTGGCTGTGAAACAATGAGGATGGGAACCATGGTGAACTCCACTACCTGTGTGATGTAACCATGTATATGGGCATACTGTCATTTTTGCGTCCCAAATGGCATCCTATTCGTTATTTAGTTCACTATTTTTTAACAGAGCTCTATGGGCCCTGGTCAATAGTTGTGCACTATATTGGGAATATGGTCCTATCTCAACATATAGTAAGTATCGTTATACTTTCAAATGACCAGGCACTCAATATTGATGACATGAGACCAGTGTTATGTAGCAGTAGCAAGTTCTTAAATGAATCTTAGTAGCAGCACATTCTCAAATGAACAGATTGGTGGAAGGTTTGGGCTATAAAAAAAAGGTTATTTGTTATGTTCAAGAGACCCCTCTGCAGAGTTCAGTGAGCTACACAGCATAAGCCCAGACTTCTCTTACTCCAAAGTTGCCTGTTCTATCTTACTCCAGTGAGAAAATGCCAGTAGCACCAACTAGAGAGTGGCTGTGTTGTTTTGAAAAGACTAAACAGTGACACACAACACTAGCTAATTCCCCTGGTGCTCTGAACTCATTGACAGTGGACTAATGACCACAGACTCTGTTCTTCCAAACAGCCATATAAATTAGCCAGCGTCTTCTGCTCTTTTTTTCTGACCTTATAATTGATACCATCAAAGGCTGGCATTGCATCCTTGTGGGATGACTTGGATTATGGGAGTCAACAGATTCTTGATTGAGTGCAGAGAAAGCAAGCTGAGGTCTGGTACAGACTCACAAGGCAACAGTCCAATGTCTAGCGCTGGTGAATTGTGATTGATGACGGCATTCCTCGTCTTTAATGTGTTTTGTTTCAGCTACTGAAGACATAGTGAAAGAACCAACTATATGCCTGTGTCCCAAATGGCACCCTATTCTCTATACAGTATAGTGCACAAACATAGACACTATGAAGGGAATGGGGTGCCTTTTGGAATGTACAGTAGGCTAAGAGGCCTTTCTCTCTGGTGTAGTTTCAGCTACTGAACCATGGAATCAAGTTTGGCCTAAAAAACACCAGTCTGCAGTAGGTGTAATATCTGAATACTGTTTGGTTAGTAAGAGAAGGTCCGATATGTTTAACTGTTATTCAGTCCTCAGTGTACTGGGACACTCACACAGGAGTCTAGCTTCACTAATGTACAGTCCTGTCCTCCTGAGTATTATCCTCCTGAGTACAGAAACAAAACGCTGAAACGCACAATGATATAAATACACTGAACGTACAAAACCTTGTGAACACCTTCCTAATATTGAGTTGCACCCCCTTTTTCCACAGAACAGTCACAATTCGTCAGGGCATGGACTCTAAGGTGTGAAAGCGTTCCACAGGGATGCTGGCCCATGTTGAATCCAATGCTTCCCACAGTTGTGCCAAGTTGGCTGGATATCTTTTGGGTGGTGGACCATTCTTGATACACACAGGAAACTGTTGAGCGTGAAAAACCTAGAAACATTGCAGTTCTTGGCACCTACTAGCATACCCCTTTCAAAGGCACTTAAATATTTTCTCTTGCCCATTCACCCTCTGAATGGCATACATACACAACCCATGTCTCAAGTGTCTCAAGGCTTAAAAATCATTCTTTAACCCATCTCCTCCCATTCATATTCTACACTGATTGAAGTGGATTTAACAGGTGACAACAATAAGGGATCATAGCTTTCACCTGGATTCAGCTGGTCAGTCTATGTCATGGAAAGAGCAGGTATTCCTAACATTTTGTATACTCAGTGTATATCACATACAGTAGTTCATCTGCCCTGCTTTCTCTGTCTTTTGTCTCTCGCGGCCTGGCCAAGGGTAATATTTGCTAATGAGTGCCCCACTGCTGCCATGGCAACAGGCCCAGCGCATCGAGACAAATGCCTCTTGGAGCTCCACTCTGAGTCTGCATCCCAAATGGCACCCTATTCCCTATATAGTGCAATACCTTTGAACAGGGCCCATGCACTATGTAAGGAATAGGGTGCCATTTGGGACAAACACACTGCTTCCACCGACAGCCATGCTGTACATCTACAGTAGCTAGTCACTGAGCTGCTGCTGCTAACACTCCACTTCGCAATGATGCATTATGCAGCGCTACCATCCACCACCACCAACATCCCCAGTCAGTCATCTCAATCTGTTTTAATCACCTACACTGGGCCTCCAGCGCCCTTAATCCCTTCAACCTCCAAATGAGAGTACGGAGGGAGGGAGTACTATACAGTCTAACTGAAATTTGTCATGTAAAATAATCATTTCCAAAAGCAGGTTATCCTCATCAAGGTTATCCTTGATGACAAGTGTCTGAGTGAAGGAGGCCTCGTTGAGATGAATGGTTGATTGTTGATAATTATTTTCATTAGGTTGTAGGCTAACTTCGCTGTCTCCCAGCTGGAGCACAGCAAGTGTAGCAGTGTAGCCCAGCCCAAAGCCTCCATCCCCCCCATCTGATCACGTGAAGGTTGCGGGTGCCCTGCCAGGCTGCCGTGCCCTCAGCTGCCTAGCGACCAGATGACAAGAGCCACTCTCCCGCCTGTTTCACCCTCTTGACACGTGGCAGAGCAGAAGCAGCACAGATTTTGGCTCCTGAATGACTTCACAGGCCCAGCAGTAGAGGATGGGAGCCAATATGAGCCTCCCCGGGTGATCATGATGACTTTTCATAGTCCCAAACGGCACCTTATTCCCTGCAAAGTGCACTACTTTTGACCATAACCTATTGAATCCTGGTTAAACATGGCTAGGATGTAGGGAATAGGATGTCATTTTGGACGTAGACACGGTGTAGTCCCTCACCCATGAAACAATGCATGCTCAGAGTAAAGCAGTGTGTGGATGCTCTGCTTGCAGTCTTATCACCCCAGGGGGAAAAAAATAGTTCACAATAAGTCCCTGGATCACCACAATGATATGCCTTCAGCAGATGATTTAACCGTGTGTCATTTCTTTGTTCATAGTGTGACAAAATGGTATGAACCAACAACAACAAAAAGGATTAGACACACAGTTGTTTAATTAGATTACGATTCATTTTTCATCAGGGGGCTTTGTTTTATTACATTGGAATTTTTATTTTTATGCCGCTATAAGTTCTACTCTATATGGTTTAATCTCTCTCGTTCATTAAGAACATCTTACAACACTGTTATACAGTACGATCATTATTGCAAGGATCATAAAACACAAGCATGCAATGTATTAATGAGAATTTCCCCATTAAGAGACTCTGTTGTTTTAGTACATCAGTTGAATGATATGGAAGACCTCCCTATAACATGCCATAACCCCACTCATGTAGCCTATAACATCAGGGCCGGCTCCAGGCATAAGTGATATAAGTGGTCGTTTGGGGCCCCCAGCTGCTAGGGGGCCAAATACTTTTGTTGTTGTTGTCATGTTACACCCATGCATAACCCACAAGACATGCCGCAAGAGGTCTCTTCACAGTCCCCAAGTCCAGAACAGACTATGGAAGGCGCTCAGTACTAAATAGAGCCATGACTACATGGAACTCTATTCCACATCAAGTAACTGATGGTAGTAAAATTAGATTTGAAAAAAATAAAACGGATTAAAAAACACCTTATGGAACAACGGGGACTGTGAAGCAGCACAAACATAGGCACAGACACATGCATACACACATTCAAAATAGCATACGCACTATTCACACACGTACACATGGATTTTGTACTGTATATATGTGGTACATCACATCACTCCTCACAGTTCTTTATAAGACTTTTTATGTCAGCTCTTTTTACTTGTTTTAAAGTTAAAGTTAAACCAGATGTACAGTGGGGTTGCTGGTTGTACTAAACTGATTTTAAAATATAATCCTCATGCTCTCATGTTGTGGGGCCTGAGGGCACACAGTCTGTGAATGTATTGTAATGTTTTTTAAATGATATAAACTGGACCCCAGGAGGAGTAGCTGCTGCCTTGGCATGTCTTGTGGGCTATCCATAATAAATACAAATATCAGCTAACAATTTTTTGATTGGTAAGTTATTCTAGCCAGCTATCTAAATGTGTAGTAAACATGCTCGAATACCGAAAGGGCCTGCAGGGCATGTGCTCAGAGGCCCTGACCTCCAGGGATGTCCCATTGATTTTGTAAGTCACTCTCACTCCGATATCATTAACGTGGCATAAGTCTTGGCAAAATGTGTAGACTTGCAGAAAGCTTGCTTTCAAACCGTTACATTTTCTCTACTCCCCATGGTGAAATCTCGCTTAGGGCCCCCAAAAGGCTAGGGCCGGCCCTGAACATGCCTCAACCCTGGAGCAATGGACTGCCTTAATGTGAGATGACAAGGGACCCCAGAAAGACTAGCTGTCCTAATGGGGACCCAAAGAGAAAGATTAAAGAGGAAACAGTGGGATGCTTGGAGGATGATACTGAGCACAACCGCTGTGGTCAACTTTAGGAAGAGCTAGAGAAGAAAAGATCTGAACACATAGTGATAACAAGGCAACAGTAAATATGTCGTCCCCCACAAATGATAAAGCGCCCCCGCTTGGGCCAATTGAGATCTCGCATGTGACAAACAAATTTCAGATTATCCATTATATTGACCAGATACTCAATGGTCGCTCTAACAATGAAAACTAATAATATTAAAAATGGAAGTCAGTTAGCCTGGATACCAGTCTCTTTAGCTAATCCACTCTCTGTTGTCCATGTCATGTTTCAAAGGCAATGACAAGAAACGGTAAGGAGTGGAACGTTAGCTAAAGAGACTGGAGAAGACAGATGTTCCTCTCGCTTCACCATATTCCTCTCTAGTGGGACTCACACATTTCAGTTAGTTACTATAGCTCCCACCTTGTGCCAATCAGTGTCATTTTGTAAATGCTATATCTCTATGGAATGATGCATCATTCACGCAAGTTTCATTAAAATCGGGCCAGTGCAGTCTAAGATATTGGTGTGACTACGTATGAACAAACGGACGGAAACCAATCCACAGTCCTGTCCCCGATTCTATTGTGGAGGACAATAACACCTAGACTAGTAACCGACTGACTGTGCAGCTCTGTCCTTCAGCCACTGTGAAACTGTTAAATCTACGGAAGTCCAGAGAGGACATACGAATAAAAAAATAATTCCCTCGTTATGTCGACATCACAACTTATTTATTTCATGATCACAACATAACGAAAGTTGTTTTGTCGAGATCACAACATAATTTTCTCGTGATCACGACAGCAAAAGTTGTTTTGTCGAGATCACAAGATAACTAAAAGTATCCATTCATTTGTTCAAATGTACGATAACCACCTCATCAAGAAGCCCTGTGATCGCAATGCATTTAAGTACTGAACGATGCCTAACAGGGAGCTCTGTTTCCCAGGTTGCGTGCCCCCTCCCCAAGACTACAGCCAATCACATGCAAGGAACAACACAGCTAACTTGGCTAGTCTTGTGAGCTAGCTAGTATGCTATCTTGTTATCTATGCTGCCTGTTAGCTTGCATAACTGATATGTGTATAATTATCAGTGGCACTTCATGTTTTTTTGATAATTTAACCCTTTAAACTAACTCCCAAACTTAGCGAGCTAGGTAACAATAGCTGCCTAGCTAGAATTCGTAACATATCATACGTTTAGCAAATTCGTAAGATATTGTACGTTTTGCAAATTCATGACATATTGTAAATTTAGCAAATTCGTAACATGTAATCCGATTTGTAATTCGTACAAATGGGTGATGGATAACCACAAATTACTACACACCATACAAAACGTAACATATCATACATACTAAATGGATTTACGTACAGAATAATATAGATTGCTCTGAGACCAGGTTTGTGGGTTATTTAGCTAGTAAAAAATAGCTTTAAATTTAGAACAGGGATGTCAAACTTTTGGCCCGCGAGGGGGTACAATCTGGCCCATGGATGGTTTAAGTAAAATAAAAAATGAAATCTTTGGAAACAATTTTTTTGGGGGGAGGGGGGACGAACTCAATATAATCAATGACTAAAACTAAATTGAAACTGTGTAGAAATTGTAATGGACGTACATTCATAAGTTTCTTGACTGTGGCCAGCTACCTAATAATCAGTTAAATGAAAGCTAGACAGTCAGGGAGCATCAGAAATGCCAAAAAACGATAGATAGAGGAAGAAAGCAAAGAAATATAACACATTTTCAGTGCTGTCCTCCGGACCTTGTTGAAGACCAAATGCAACCCCTAGGGCAAACTGAATTTGACATCCCTGATCTACAACGAACGAGAGAAAATGAACTAATGAAAAAGGTAGAATGACATTTCAGTGTGGCGTGCGTGACATTCAGAGAAAACTGTGTAGACAGCCAGGGAGAAGGGCTTCATTGGTATTGGATTGATACAGAATGAGAACGTGAAACCTATCCCATCATGACTCTCCCGGGCTCTGGCTCTTTGGCTTGGGCAGCTCTAGCTGTCTCTCATTTATATCAAGGCCCAGTATCATAGGACAGGATTGTGTTCCACGGTGTGGAAGAGGCGATGTTGTTATAATGGAGTGTGATGGAAGGGTGTGTGTGTGTGTGTGTGTGTGTGTGGTTGTGATGTTAGGAGGTTCAGTAGAAAGTGGAGACAAACACAACAGAAAGTCCAAAAGCCCAGAGCAGAGGTCTGTCACATAGGGGGGGTTTATCCAGACAGGAACACTGTCAGTCTCAAGAGAACGGATTTTTGGCTGGGTTATGTCCCAAATGGCATCCTATTCCCTATGTAGTGCACTACTTTTGACCAAGGCCCATAGGACTAGTATACTATATAGGGAATAGGGTGTCATTTTGAACTCATGCTGGGTTTTACCCTTGATGTTCTGGCCTGCTCCAATAAACTAGCCTGCATCTCTCTAACCTCAGATGATAGTTAATAGCCATGTAATGACATTAGAACAAAGTCAGATGTGAAATATGTAACATATGTTTCATATAACCTTGGTTTGGATTTTCAACGCTGTCATATCGGGCTCATGAAAATACATGACTGAAACAGGTTGATAAATTGGCTTCGTTGTTAGTGGTTGAGTGAGAATGTTCACTATTGCATACGAGGGTGTAATGTAACAAAAACTGGTCGTTCAAATGTTTCACGGGGCACAAACTTTGATCATGTAAGTTATATGTGATAAACTTCAACCATTTTATACATTTGGGGGAAAAAATGATAGTCTTTCTCTAGCTTGGCACTTTTCACAACATTGGCCTTGAGGAAATAAAGAAGAGAGTAAAGTGTTTTGTTTTGACGTATTATTTTCAGCGATGACTTGTTGGTTTATCTCTTTTTGTCTTTGTGTCCATTCATTTGACGGATGAGGAATACACTGCTGTTACAGATCCTGTCTGTACTCAGGGGTAACGTGTCTGTGTTGTTGTGTCATAAGTCATGTTGTCTGTCTGACAGAGGGAAACAGAGCAAGGAAGAAATGGTTTGATGCTGCTCATGCCTCAAAATACCCCTCGACACACACACACACACACACACACACACACACACACACACAGCTTAGCTTTGTTTTCGTGATTTTTCATGACTTTTTGGGGAGTCAAAATGATATTTTCCTCTCCACTTAATGAATCGACTGATGAGCTTCATGTTTGCCCAGAGAGAGAGCAGGGGATGCTTTGCTACTGTTGCATTCTGAAGCTGAGACAATGAGAGACTGAGAGGGGAAAGCTTCTCAATCCTCTCTGTACCAGAAACCCATTTCAAGGTCCCCTGTGGTGCCATTTGGGACACAATCCATTGTTTTGTAGAACAATGCCAAGATGACACACAGACATGGTGACACAGGAGATTAGTTGACACACTTACACCCTCTCACTCGTTTTCTGTTTCCCTCTCTTCATCCCCCTCTTCCTGAATAAACAAGGGATGTAATATGTTTGATATATAACAAGATTAGAAGTAGCAATCGCCAAAACCTGAAGATTGGATTATTTTGAAAGTGAATATTTTGCTAACAAGATGACAACCATCGCACCGTGGGTGTGTGATCTAGCTCGTGAGTTCAATATCTAAACGTCATGGAAGTGGACGGAAATGTCACGTAAATGTCACAGGCTTGAATACACTCGAATGCTGATGACAGTGATACGGTGCTGTCGTGAATGGGTGTATACTCTGGAGAAAGGGAAAAAGAATGCATTTGAATTGGGACTGTAAGCTGCACCGCAAGTAAATAGAGGCTGCACATATCCAATGTGTACTTGCACTGTATGACGATCTCTGAGTGTGTATAACGGTCTGTCTTCCTGGGGAACTAGCCAAAGTAGAATGCATTATAGTCAAGAATGCCATCTGCTTTCAGAATGTAGACGATCCTTTCCACAAACCTTTACTGCTTGTCCATCACTGCCAATGGTAGTAATTGGTAGTGTAGTCAGCAATATGGCTCCATAGAACACACTTGCACTTATGATGCGTCCAGTCAATGACAATTGGCATCACACACAAAATGACTGTTAATTGGCTTTTGTTTAGGCACAAAGAGGTATGAGGTGTGGCTAAAAAAAAATTGCCCTGGCCATCATAAGAATCTGTTAATGTCATTCTCCTCATAATGTTTGGTGTTGAGGATGAGTGTGTCAGACTGGTAATGGTAATTCTACGTTTGGCTACACTTAGAATGTCTGTGTCCGAAATGACACCCTATTCCCTATGTAGTACACTACCTTTGACCGGGGACCATAGGGCTCTGGTCAAAAGTAGTGCACTATATAGGGAATATGGTGTCATTTGGGATGCAGAAAATCTGTTCACTTCCTTAGTCATGTGTGGCTAGCTAGGTAATCACAAGCTAATGCAACAGCCATGACCTTTCATGTCATGTTAAAAAATCTTTCGTGACATTTTTCATTCCATCACTCCTCTACTCTCAAAAGTTGCCTGAGCCCTCCAGCATAATCTCAAGAGATGGGGCGAGGCAAAGTCTTAGTCAAACGATAGTGTATCTCATTATTCTTGTGACTGAGAGGAGACGTGTGTGTGTGTGTGTGTGTGTGTGTGTGTGTGTGTGTGTGTGTGTGTGTGTGTGTGTGTGTGTGTGTGTGTGTGTGTGAGAGAGAGAGTGGACACATTCTTGAGGATAAGCTTGCGAGGGTTATTGATCGGAGGCCAGTGGAAAGTAGTCGATCACCAGTGGCCTAGATAGTGTTAGGTAGGAGGACTTAGGTATTAATAAGATATGGGTCTTATAGCGTACTCTTCAAATCAGAGGAATTGATCATACTCTATATATCATTGTTGATAACTGATGTAAGGTTTTCAATTCCCTTCGCATATGACGCATTCATAAGAGTAGGTTTGACTATGGAAAGTAAGAGAGAGCAGCAAGAGGAGAAATAATGAACAGACCGATAGACAGAGAAAATATGTACAGTAGCCATAAGGGGAGAGATGGAGAGGCAGTTGGGTGAGTATGTTGAGTGAGAGGGCCTCAGTGGCATATGCTCCCTGGGGGTAGAGCTAGACCTGGTGTGTGTGTGCGCTTGCAGATAGCAAATGAATGAACAAAATAATAATAATATTTGTCACATGCCACGAAAAACAACAGGTGTGGACAAAGTGAAATGCTTACTTACGGGCACTTCCCAACAATGATAGAAAAATAATAACACAAGGAATAAATACATAATGAGTAATGATAACTTGGCTATATACATGGGGTTCCAGTCCCAAGTCGACATGCAGGGGTATGAGATAATTGAGGTAGATACAGTTGAAGTCGGAGGTTTACATACACTTAGGTTGGAGTCATTAAAACTTGTTTTTCAACCACTCCACAAATTTCTTGTTAGCAAACTATAGTTTTGGCAAGTCGGTTAGGACATCTACTTTGTGCATGACACAAGTCATTTTTCCAACAATTGCTTACAGACAGATTATTTCACTTATAATTCACTGTACCACAATTCCAGTGGGTCAGAAGTTTACATACACTAAGTTGACTGTGCCTTTAAACAGCTTGGAAAATTCCAGAAAATGTGTCATGGCTTTAGATGCTTCTCATAGGCTAATTGACATCATTTGAGTCAATTGGAGGTGTACCTTTGAATGTATTTCAAGGCCTACCTTCAAACTCAGTGCCTCTTTGCTTGACATCATAGGAGAATAAAAATAAATCAGCCAAGACCACGGAAAAAATATTGTGGACCTGGTTCATCCTTGGGAGCAATTTGCAAATGCCTGAAGGTACCACGTTCATCTGTACAAACAATAGTACGCAAGTATAAACACCATGGGACCACGCAGCCGTTATATCACTCAGGAAGGAGACGCGTTCAAAGGACCTTGTGAAGATGCTGGAGGAAACAGGTACAAAAGTATCTATATCCACAGTAAAACGAGTCCTATATCAACATAACTTGAAAAGCCACTCAGCAAGGAAGAAGCCACTGCTCCAAAACCGACATAAAAAGCCATACTACGGTTTGCAACTGCACATGGGGACAAAGACCATACTTATTGGAGAAATGTTCTCTAGTCTGATGAAACAAAAATAGAACTGTTTGGTCATAATGACCATTATTATGTTTGGAGGAAAAAGGGGGAGGCTTTAAGCCGAAGAACACCATCCCAACCTTGAAGCACGGGGGTGGCAGCATCATGTGTGAGGGTGCTTTGCTGCAGTAGGGACTGCATAGATGGCATCATGAGGATGAAAAATTATGTGGATAATATTGAAGCAACATCTCAAGACGTTAAATCTTGGTCGCAAATGGGTCTTCCAAATGGACAATGACCCCAAGCATACTTCCAAAGTTGTGGCAAAATGGCTTAAAGTCAACAAAGTCAAGGTATTGGAATAGCCATCACAAAGCGCTGACCTCAATCCTATAGAAATTGTGTGGGCAGAACTGAAAAAGCATGTGCGAGCAAGGAGGCCTACAAACCTGACTCAGTTACACCAGCTCTGTCAGGAGGAATGGGCAAAATTCACCCAACTTATTGTGGGAAGCTTGTGGAAGGCTACCTGAAACGTTTGACACAAATTAAACAATTTTAAGGCAATGCTATCAAATACTAATTGAGTGTATGTTAACTTCTGACCCACTGGGAATGTGTTGAAAGAAATAAAAGCTGAAATAAATCATTTTCTCTACTATTATTCTGACATTCCACATTCTTAAAATAAAATGGTGATACTAACTGACCTAAGACAGGGAATTTTTACTAGGAATTGTGAAAAACTGAGTTGAAATGTATTTGGCTAAGGTGTATGTAAACTACAGACTTAAATTGTACATACTTAGGAAAGTATTCCAACCCCCTTGACTTTTTCCACGTTGTTAGGTTACAGCCTTATTCTAAAATGGATTAAATCGTTTTTTCCCCTCATCACTCTACACACAATACCCAGTAATGTCAAAGCAAAAACAGGTTTTTAGAAATTGTTGCAAATTTTTTGAAAAAATAGAAACTGAAATATCACATTTCCATATAGCACGTATTCAGACCCTTTACTCAGTACTTTGTTGAATGACCTTTGGCAGCGATTAAAGCCTCGAGTCTTCTTGGGTTTGACACTACACGCTTGGGCACACCTGTATTTGGGGAGTTACTCCCATTCTTCTCTGCATATCCTCTCAAGCTTTGTCAGGTTGGATGAGGAGTGTTGCTGCACAGCTATTTTCAGGTCTCTACAGAGATGTTCGATTGGGTTCAAGTCTGGGCTCTGGCTGGGCCACTCAAGGTCATTCAGAGACATGTCCCGAAGCCACTCCTGTGTTGTCTTGGCTGTGTGCTTAGGGTCGTTGTCCTTGTGGAAGGTGAACCTTCGACCCAGTCTTAGAGCTCTGGAGCAGGAGCAGGTTTTGATCTAGGATCTCGCTGTCCTTTGCTCCGTTCATCTTTGCCTTGATCCTGACTAGTCTCCCAGTCCCTACCGCTGTTAAACATTGACACAGTATGATGATGCCACCACCATGCTTCACCGTAGGGGTGATGCCAGATTTCCTCCAGACATGACACTTGGCATTCAGGCCAAAAGAGTTCAATCTTGGTTTCATCAGACCAGAGAATCTTGTTTCTCATGGTCTGAGAGTCTTTTAGGTGCCTTTTGGCAAACTCCAAGCGGCCTGTCATGTGCCTTTTACTGAGGAGTGGTTTCCCTCTAGCCACCAAGGCCTGATTGGTGGAGTGCTGCAAAGATGGTTTCCTTCTGGAAGGTTCTCCCATCTCCACAGAGGAACTGTAGAGCTCTGTCAGAGTGACCATCAGGTTCTTGGTCACCTCCCTGACCAAGGCTGTTCTTCCCCGCTTGCTCAGTTTGGCCAGCCTGCCAGCTCTAGGAAGAGTGTTGGTGGTTCAAAACTTCTTCCATTTAAGAATGATGGAGGCCACTGTGTTCTTGGGGACCTTCAATGCTGCAAACTTTTTTTGGTACCCTTCCCAGATCTGTGTGTCGACACAATCCTGTCTCAGAGATCTACGAACAGTTCCTTCGACCTCATGGCTTGGTTTTTGCTCTGACATGTACTGTCAACTTTGGGACCTTATATAGACAGGTGTGTGACTTTCCAAATCATGACCTATCAATTGAATTTACCACAGGTGCACTTCAAGTTGTAGAAACATCTCAAGGATGATGAATGGAAACAATATGCACATGAGCTCAATTTCATACTCTCATAGCAAAGGGCCTGAATACTTATGTAAATAAGGTATTTCTCTTTTTTTTCTAAAAACGTGTTTTTGCTTTGTCATTGTGGGGTATTGTGTGTAGATTACTGATTTTTGTATCTCATTTAATGCATTTTAGATTAAGGCTGTAATGTAACAAAATGTCGAAAAAGTCAAGGGTTCTGAATACTTTCCGTTGGCCCTGTATGTGTACATATTTACCTCAATTACCTCATACCCCTGCACATTGACTTGGTACTGGTACCCCATGTATATCGCCAAGTTATCATTATGTTACTCATTATGTATTTATTCCTCGTGTTATTATTTTCATTTTTTTCCTATAATTTTTAAGTAAGCATTTCACTTTGTCCACACCTGTTGTTTTTCGTGGCATGTGACAAATATTATTATTATTTTGTTCATTTATTTGCTATCTGCCAGCGCACACACACACCAGGTCTAGCCCTACCCTCAGGGAGCATATGCCACTGAGGCCCTCTCACTCAACATACTCACCCAACTGCCTCTCCATCTCTCCCCTTATGGCTACTGTACATATTTTCTCTGTCTATCGGTCTGTTCATTATTTCTCCTCTTGCTGCTCTCTCTTACTTTCCATAGTCAAACCTACTCTTACGAATACGTCATATGCGAAGGGAATTGAAAACCTTACATCAGTTATCAACAATGATATAGAGTATGATCAATTCCTCTGATTTGAAGAGTACGCTATAAGACCCATATCTTATTAATACCTAAGTCCTCCTACCTAACACTATCTAGGCCACTGGTGATCGACTACTTTCCACTGGCCTCCGATCAATAACCCTCACAAGCTTATCTACCCTATTCCCTATATAGTGCACTACTTTTTTTTATTTTTCAAAAACATTTTCTTCACACAGGAGGTGCATTAGGCCTTTACTAGTCCTATATCAACGGACCCCTCCGTGAAAATAATCCCAGCACCCCCATCCCCAAACTACTTCCAGAGGCTATGGGTTGTTGTCCCGGTACCACACTGCCAGGTCAATGACCGCTTGTCTCATATGCTGTCTCATCGTCATCGGTGATCAGGAAAATCACCCTCATATCATCAGCAAACTTAATGATGGTGTTCGAGTCGTTCGCAGCCATGCAGATGTGAGTTATACAGGGAGTACAGGAGAGGATTAAGCATGCATCCCTGATGGCCCCCGTGTTGAGGGTCAGTGTGGCAGATGTTTAGTTGCCTACCCTCACCACCTGGGGTGGGCCCGTCAGGAAATACAGGATCCAATTGCAGAGGGAGGTGTTGAGTCCAAGGGTCTTGACCTTAGTGATGAGCTTTATGGGCACTATGGTGTTGAATGCTGAGCTGTAGTCAATGAACAGCAATCTCACGTAGATGTTCCTCTTGTCCAGGTGGGAACAGGCCGTGTGGAGTGCAATAGAGATTGCGTCATCTGGATCTGTTGGGGTGGTATGCAAATTGGAGTGGGTCCAGGGTGTCTGGGATGATGGTGTTGATATGAGCCATGACTAGCCTTTCAAATCATTTCATTGCTACATATGTGAGTGCTACGGGGCGATAGTCATTTACACAGGTTACCCTGGCGTTCTTGGGCAGGTTGAAAATGTCAGTGAAGACACTTGCCAGCTGGTCAGCACATGCTCTGAGTAATGGTAATCCATCTGGCCCTGCGGCCTTGTGAATGTTAACCTGTTTAAAGATGTTACTGACCTCGGCTGTGGAGAGCGAGATCACACAGTCGCCTGGAACTGCTGGTGTTCTCATACATGCTTCAGTGTGGCTTGCCTCGAAGCGAGCATAGAAGTAAATATTTAGAAGTAAATATTGCTCGTCTAGTAGGCTCGCACCACTGAGAAGTTCGTGGCTGGGTTTCCCTTTGTAATCCATGATAGTCTGCAAGCCCTGCCACATACGACAAGCATCAGAGATGGCGTAGTAGGATTCGATCTTAGTGCTATATTGACGTTTTCACTGTTTGATGACTCGTCGGCGGTCGTAGTGGAATTTCTTATACGTTTCTGGATTAGTGTCCCCCTCCTTGAAAGTGTCAGCTCTAGCCTTTAGCTGAGTACAGATGCTGCCTGTAAACAATGGCTTCTGGTTGGGATATGTACGTACGGTCACTGAGGGGACGACATTGTTGATACACTTATTGAAGCAGGTGACTGATGTGGTAAGCTCCTCAATGTTAAAGCATGAATCTCGGAACATATTCCAGTCTGTGCTATCGAAACAGTCCTGTAGCTTAGCATTCGCTTCATTGGACCACTTCCATATTGACCGCGTTACTGGTACTTCCTGTTTGAGATTTCGCTTGTAAGCAGGAATCAGAAAGATAGAGTTCTGGTCAAATTTGCCAAGTGGAGGGCGAGAGAGAGCTTTTAATGCATTTCAGTGTGTGGTGATCTAGAGTTTTTTTGCTTCTAGTTGCACATGTGACATGCTGGTAAAAATAAGGTAAGACAGATTTCAGTTTCCCTGCATTAAAATCCCCGGCCACTAGGAGCACCGCCTCTGGATGTGCATTTTCTTGTTTTCTTGTGGCCCTGTACAGCTCGTAGAGTGTGGTCTTTGTGCTAGCATCGATTTGTGGTTGTAAATAGACAGCTACGAAAAATATAGATGAAAACTATCTTCGTAAATTGTATGGTCTGCAGATTATCATGAGATATTCCAACTCAGGCAGGCAAAACCTTGAGACTTCCTTAATAGTAGAGACCGTGCACCAGCTGTTGTTAACAAAGGGACACACACCCCTTAACCTTACCCGAAGCTGCTGTTTGGTCATGACGATGCATAGAAAAACCAGTTAGATTATCCATGTCCTTCTTCAGTCATGACTCAGAGAAACATAGGATATTACAGTTCTTCAGGTCCCGTTGATAGGATATTCTCGACCGGAGCGCATCCAGTATGCTCTCCAGTGATTGTACGTTCGCCAATAGAATGGAGGGTAGAGGTGGTTATGTACTCGAGGCTCGTTTGCCTCTCTTGGGGTATCTCTTCCTCTGCCGACTCGTTGAAGCAGAATTCTTCATCTAAATCGAGGTTAGTGATCGCTGTTCTGATGTCCTAAAGCTTTTTTCGGTCATAGGAAATGATGGCGGAAATATTATGTAAAAAAAAAAAAGAAGTTCAGATCAGCGTAAAAAAAACATAAAGTAGTAGAATTGGTCAGCAGCCCGTAAAACGGCAGCTATCCATCTTGGCAGCTCCATCCTTTCCTGAGAGAGCAGACGGTGTGTGTGTTTGGGTGTGCATGTCTGTGTGTATCTGTGTGTGCGTGTGTGTGGTTATGTGTGCATGCGTGTGTGTGTGTGTGGTTATGTGTGTGTGTGTGTGTGTGTGTGTGTGTGTGTGTGTGTGTGTGTGTGTGTGTGTGTGTGTGTGTGTGTGTGTGTGTGTGTGTGTGTGTGTGTGTGTGTGTGTGTGTGTGTGAGACAGACAGACAGACAGACAGAGATGACCCAGCGTAGCACCACCAGACTGCTCAGTGGCCTCTGGAGCTGGTAGCCAGGCAGGAAGACAGAGATGATCTAATGTACACTCTCACACATATATCTAGCCCTAGTATACAGAGTAGGAAAGAAAATAAAGCAGGTCACCGACAGGAAGAATTTTAGACTACTGACGGCCATGTAAAGAGCACCAAGCCGATTCAGACGAGGGTCTGTTGGGCACAGTGGCTTGAAGTGAAAAGTCAAGAGTGTGCACAATCCTGTTCGCAAAACACAGTGGCATTGGTTGTCTTAGCAATCTTTAAAGATAGTTTATTTACCTTGAAAGTCAAGCTTTATAACACCAAACCTCACAGTAATCCACTAAGGCAACACAAAGGGAATCAAGTGGAAAATGGTAGCTTTTGCTTCAGACTCAAAAGGAGTTCGTTCCTCCACTTAATTCTCAGTTCTAAAAATAGAGAAATAAAGGTTTCCCAATTACCCTATTTCTTATTTCCATAATGTAATGGCTTTCCTTTCCAGGTGTCCAATCAGCAGTAGCTAATATTAGCACTGTGCTCAATCCTCTGAAGGCTTCTTTAGACAGGGGGGACGATAATTCTCCCCTCACCCTTGGACCATCTGTCTGAACCAGACACACATCAGGGGATAATGGCATAATGCCACCAATACCAGGGGGATTCATTCCAACCATGGCTATCATATATCTGCCATTATGCCCCTCAATACACATTAGTTACTGATCCTATGTAATGTAGTATGGATGGATTAAAAAAATGTTAATCGTGTAAATCGACATAAAAACATTTGCATCAATTACCATAAGTCATACTGTAGCACAGATTGCACCCTTGACATTTGGAGTGAGTGAAGAGCATCCCTCTAAGAGCAACAAGATTCTTCAAATGTAAATACTATGTTTATTTCTCGGCTTAACACACCAGAGGCCTTTGAATCACCTACTTTACTGTAGAAGGCCTTTGCTCCAGCTTCACTGCCTCAAGTCCAGTCGGCAGTCAGCAAACAGGCTCTTGTAATATGTGTCACAAATGGCACCCTATTCCCTACATAGTGCACTACTTTTGGAGCAGAAACCCCCCATCGTCCTTCACAGCATGTAGCGTTAATCCTGGGAGCAAACCTCCATATGCCTGGACAAACTTAATTAACATCAATCACTTATTAACATAACTGCTTTCGTCTGAGCTGCCTTTCTTCTCTAATTAGATTATTTTTATACGAGTGACGATGTTCAGGCGATGTTCAACGGCCTCGAACACTACTAACAAAGATTGGGGTCTTCATTTCAATTTCTCCTCTGGCTTTTGCATCAGCCATCAGGACACGGTGATGCAAAGCTGCAAAGCACAACGTTGCCTTGGCTATTAATCCCGAAGTCATTAGCTATGCATCAATTACTCAAGATGCCTGCCACATTTTTGATTAGGGCGAGCGAATCACGGAAGACTGACTAACTGAATATTTAACAGTCCGCTCCGATACGCTAGCCAATGCCTCTGACTGACGACCCCCACTGTGTCAGAAGGCAGAGCACATCTGTCTATGATGCAGGGACTCACAGTGGGCAGAAAACTGCTAATTGATCAAAAACCCAATACTGATACTGACTTCCCTCAAGAGCCTCAGATATGGGCGTTCTGAAACCGATACACATAAGCAGCCAGCCATATCTATTCCAATGGTTGTTTCACAGTTCTGTGTTAGGAATGTACTCCCCTTACTGAAAAGTACCCACTCAATGGATTGGCTGTATACCTGTTTGTGCCAGAGACCTATAGTTGAAGTCGGAAGTTTACATACACCTTAGCCAAAGACATTTCAACTCAGTTTTTCACCATTCCTGACATCCGAGTAAAAATCTCTTTCTTAGGTCAGTTAGGCTCACCACTTTATTTTAAGACTGTGAAATGTCAGAATAATAGTAGAGAGAATTATTTATTTCAGATTTGATTTCTTTCATCACATTCCCAGTGGGTCAGAATTTTACATACACTCAATTAGTATTTGGTAGCATTGCCTTTAAATTGATTAACTTGGGTCAAACATTTCGAGTAGCCTTGCACAAGCTTCCCACAATAAGTTGAGTGAATTTTGGCCCATTCCTCCTGACTGAGCTGGTGTAACTGAGTCAGGGTTGTAAAGGCCTCCTTGCTCGCACACACTTTTTCAGTTCTGCTCACAAATTTTCTATGGGATTGAGGTCAGGGCTTTGTGATGGCCACTCCAATACCTTGACTTTGTTGTCCTTAAGACATTTTGCCACAACTTTAGAAGTATGCTTGGGGTCATTGTTCATTTGGAAGACCCATTTGCGACCAAGCTTTAACGTCCTGACTGATGTCTTGAGATGTTGCTTCAATATATCCACATCATTTTCCTGCCTCATGATGCCATCTATTTTGTGAAGTGCACCAGTCCCTCCTGCAGCAAAGCACCCCCACAACATGATGCTGCCACCCCCGTGCTTCACAGTTGGGAAGGTTTTCTTCGGCTTGCAAGCCACCCCCTTTTCCCTCCAAACATAAGGATGGTCATTATGGCCAAAGAGTTATATTTCTGTTTCATCAGACCAGAGGTCATAACTCCAAAAAGTACAATCTTTGTCCCCATGTGCATTTGCAAACCGTAGTCTGTTTTTTTTATGGCGGTTTTGGAGTAGTGGCTTCTTCCTTGCTGAGCGGCCTATCAGGTTATGTCGATATAGGGCTCGTTTTACTGTGGATATAGATACTTTTGTACCTGTTTCCTCCAGCATCTTCACAAGGTCCTTTGCTGTTGTTCTGGGATTGATTTGCACTTTTCTCACCAAAGTATGTTCATCTCTAGGAGACAGAACGCAACTCCTTCCTGAGCGGTATGACAGCTGTGTGGTCCCATGTTGTTTATACATGCGTGCTATTGTTTGTACAGATGAACGTGGTACCTTTTGGAAATTGCTCCCAAGGATGAACCAGATTTGTGGAGGTCAAGCAAAGAGACACTGAGTTTCAAGGTAGGCCTTGAAATACATTCACAGGTACACCTCCAATTGACTCAGATTATGTCAATTAGCCTATCAGAAGCTTCTAAAGCCATGACATCATTTTCTGGAATTTTCCAAGCTGTTTAAAGGCACAGTCATCTTAGTGTATGTAAACTTCTGACCCACTGGAATTGTGATACAGTGAATTATAAGTGAAATAATCTGTCTGTAAACAATTGTTGGAAAAATGACTTGTGTCATGCACAAAGTAGATGTTCCAACCGACTTGCAAAAACTATAGTTTGCTAACAAGAAATTTGTGGAGTGGTTGAGAAACGAGTTTTAATGACTCCAACCTAAGTGTTTGTAAACTTCCGACTTCAACTGTATATGCTTCTTCCTGTAGATTAAATAATAATTGTTTGACAATAATCGTTGTCAGATCTGTAGCCAGTAGCCTGTATCCTGCAGGTCTTATTCCCACATCCTTCCCCATGGGGATAGAGAAAGGGATGTGTGCTCACTGTGCTGCTGTGGGCCTACACAGTACTCAGTAGTGGGAGGAAACATCATCTCACGCTCCTCTGGGTATTAGTGAATAATTGTTCAGCCAGATGATAGGAAGTCATTGCTCATCAGTAGGGCCATATACAAAAACAGATACATTACATTGACAGTAGGGCTGCGTCCCTAATGGAACCCCATTCCCTCTGTAGTGCACTACTGTTGACCAGGTTCATGGTAGGGTGCCATTATGACACAAACTAAGTCATCACCAGTAGGGCCATAAAAAAAAAAAACATTTACAATTTGATAATAGGAATGTTCCTGTATGAAATGGGATCTTCGTCACCAAGGGCTTCTGTCGAAACCAAAATAGTAGTGTAGCCTACTGTAAATCTTCATATGACGAAGTAATAGTTGTTAAGCAGTAGAGGGCAAAAACAGAAAGGTGGGTCTCTGTATCCCCAAGGCTAGTGATAACAAAACAGTGGTGCTGTAGGAGCCAGACCGATGGATGGGAAGAGTGTTGCTTGAAGGTTATAATGGAATTGAAGAAAAATACATGCTTCAGGTTCAGAATAATGCCTGTAGTAAAAAGAGTAATGGTGGACATGAGAAAGAGAAATCTAATGAAAAGGTTCTAAAAAATTAATTGGCACTCCCAGGTCTATTAAATACGTGGCAATAGCCGGGTGTAATTTCTCTCGATCGCAGCACTCAATGCATTGAGTTCAAAGTGATTGCAGAAGTTAATTATGTTCAAAAGAGCTGCGTTGTTTCATCACACTAGATTGCAGGCAGCCAGGATTAATGGCAGCAGGCGTGGAGGGAAAATCCAATAGAAGCATCATTAACATTCTCCTTTGAGATACTCGCATTCAGGTTCAGTGTATTGCTCAATAATCACAGCATATTACTCCTCCTCATCTCAATACAGAACATGTGATTCCCTCCTGAAGGATGACTATTTTGTGTCAGTGATATGAAGGACAAAATAATTTTGATGAAATCTTGTGAAACGGATCAACATTCTTCTTTTCCACCAAGGGGTTTATGTGACTTTATATGGCTCTCTCTCCACATGTAGTGTAACAAAAATTACACATCAATGTACAGCTATACATTTTGCAGCACCTGTTATTGTACATTGTAACAGTTAGGCGAGAGAGATTATGCGGCTGTGTTCCAGATCTTCATTTTCTGGGTGAACAGGCTTTGCAGCAAAGTCCATGCAGCCCCCATGCCTAGACTCATGTGACCACCACAGTGTCTGTGGATCTCTGGAGCCCTGTATCTTTCAGAGCAGCACCAGGCATTACTAAAGGTGTTCAGGCATTCACCCCACTCCTCACATGTGTTGTTTAAGCATTGACGCTCCTCCACCCATGTTCAGCTCTGGGCAAATTTTGTTTCTATTAATTAGCATAAATATATGTATGTGATTCCTCCTTCCCGTCTCCTCAACCAAACCCCAGTAATCCAATATGTAAATGTTATTGGAAATGTATGTATTTCAAAAAAGCTCTACTGTAATGACATTGCTGGGGTGCCTAATGATAATAAACCTGTAGACTAGTCTAGTAATCCTACTGAAGCTTCACTGCTGAAGAATATCTACTGGAATATCACTACTGGATCATCTCTACTGAAGAATCACTACTGGAGCATCTCTACTGGAGCACCACTACTGGAGCATCTCTACTGAAGCATCACTACTGGAGAATCACTACTGGAGCATCTCTACTGGAGCATCACTACCGGAGCATCACTACCGGAGCATCACTACAGGAGCATCTCTACTGGAGCATCTCTACTGGAGCATCACTACTGGAGCATCACTACAGGAGCATCTCTACTGAAGCATCACTACAGGAGCATCACTACTGGAGCATCACTACTGGAGCATCTCTGCTGGAGCATCTCTACTGGAGCATCACTACTGAAGCATCACTACAGGAGCATCACTACTGGAGCATCACTACTGGAGCATCACTACTGGAGCATCACTGCTGGAGCATCACTACAGGAGCATCTCTACTGAAGCATCACTACAGGAGCATAACTACTGGAGCATCACTACTGAAGCATCACTACTGGAGCATCTCTACTGAAGCATCACTACTGGAGCATCACTACTGGAGCAGCTCTACTGAAGCATCACTACTGGAGCATCACTACTGGAGCATCTCTACTGGAGCATCACTACTGGAGCATCACTACTGGAGCATCACTACGGGAGCATCTCTACTGAGGCATCACTACAGGTGCATCACTACTGGAGCATCTCTATTGAAGCATCACTACTGGAGCATCACTACTGGAGCATCACTACTGAAGCATCACTACTGGAGCATCACTACTGGAGTATCACTACTGGTGCATCTCTACTAGAGCATCACTACTGGAGCATCACTGCTGGAGCATCACTACAGGAGCATCTCTACTGAAGCATCACTACAGGAGCATAACTACTGGAGCATCACTACTGAAGCATCACTACTGGAGCATCTCTACTGAAGCATCACTACTGGAGCATCACTACTGGAGCAGCTCTACTGAAGCATCACTACTGGAGCATCACTACTGGAGCATCTCTACTGGAGCATCACTACTGGAGCATCACTACTGGAGCATCACTACGGGAGCATCTCTACTGAGGCATCACTACAGGTGCATCACTACTGGAGCATCTCTATTGAAGCATCACTACTGGAGCATCGCTACTGGAGCATCTCTACTGAAGCATCACTACTGGAGCATCTCTACTGGAGCATCTCTACTGGAGCATCACTACTGGTGCATCACTACTGGAGCATCTCTACTGGAGCATCACTACAGGAGCATCTCTAATAAGCATCTCTACTGAAGCATCACTACAGGAGCATCACTAATAAGCATCTCTACTGAATCATCACTACAGGAGCATCACTACTGGAGCATCTCCACTGAAGCATCACTACAGAAGCATCTCTAATAAGCATCTCCACTGAAGCATCTCTACTGAAGCCTCACTACTGAAGCACCACTACTGGAACATCACTGCTGGAGCATCTCTACTGAAGCATCTCTACTGGAGCATCACTACTGGAGCATCTCTACTGAAGCATCACTACAGGAGCATCACTACTGGAGCATCTCCACTGAAGCATCTCTTGAAGCATCACTACTGAAGCATCACTACTGGACATCTCTACTGGAGCATCACTACTGGAGCATCACTACTGGAGCATCACTGCTGAAGCATCTCTACTGGAGCATCACTGCTGAAGCATCACTGCTGAAGCATCTCTTGAAGCATCACTACTGAAGCATCACTACTGGACATCTCTACTGGAGCATCACCACTGGAGCATCACTGCTGAAGCATCACTGCTGAAGCATCACTGTAGGGCCTCTTGAACAATAATCCTAGGCAAGCACCCCTTGAAAGGAATGGATTTGGCCACACTCGTTGCTGACTGGTGTATAAAATCAAGCACACAGCCATGCAATCTCCATAGACAAACATTGGCAGTAGAATGGCCTTGCTGAAGTGCTCAGTGGCTTTCAATGTGGCACTGTCATAGGATGCCACCTTTCCAACAAGTCAGTTGGTCAAATTTCTGCCCTGCTAGAGCTGCCCCGGTCAACTGTAAGTGCTGTTATTGTGAAGTGGAAACGTCTTTGAGCAGCAACAGCTCAGCCGCGAAGTGGTAAGCCACACAAGCTCACAGAATGGAACTGCCGAGTGCTGCAGTGCGTAGCGCTTAAAAATTGTCTGTCCTCAGTTGCAACACTCACTACCGAGTTCCAAACTGCCTCTGGAAGTAATGTCAGCACAGGAACTGTTCGTTGCACCATGTGCAATGCCAAGCGTCGGCTGGAGTGGTGTTAAAAAGCTCGCCGCCATTGGACACTGGAGCAGTGGAAACGCGTTCTCTGCAGTGTTCAATCACGCTTCACAATCTGGCAGTCCGACGGACTGGTGGAATAATGTTCTGCGGCTGTTTTTCATGGCTCGGTCTAGGCCTCTTAGTTTTAGTGAAGGGAAATCTAGATGCTACAGAATACAATGACATTCTAGACGATTCTTTGCTTCCAACTTTGTGGCAACAGTTTGGGGAAGGCCCTTTCCTGTTTCAGCATGACAATGCCCCCGTGCACAAAGCGAGGTCCATACAGAAATGGTTTGTCGAGATCGGTGTGGAAGAACGACTGGTTTGCACAGGGCCCTGACAACTCCATCGAATGCTCTTGTGGCTGAATGGAAGCAATGTTCTAGTATCTAGTGCAAAGACTTCCCAGAAGAATGGAGTCTGTTATTGCAGCAAAGGGGGGACCAACTCCATTTTAATGCCCATGATTTTAGAATGAGATATTCGACGAGCAGGTGTCCACATACTTTTGGTCATGTGGTGTATATGGTGATTTACATTTTCGAGAACGGTTGTATTACTGTTGCAAGTTACATTGGGCAACGTTTTGACCAGAAGGTGTTCCTCAGGCTTTAATGATAAAGACATTAGTCATGTTTTCTTTTAATATAGACCTTGTGGTCAAAATGCTGCCTAGTAAATTCACATGGGAGCATAATTCAAGCTGCCATATTGACGCATTCATTAACAGTCTGTTGTGACAATGAAACGTCTGCTGTGAATGAGAACGTACACTGTTATGTGTCAAAAAAAGAGTGATTCTTGTTTACATTTTTGCATACTGGGTGTTGTGACGGCTTTCACCATCAAACTAATGCTTTGAATGTCACATGACAAATTTAATCTCTTGACAACGTTGTCCACTAAATGGAGTCTCTGGCCTCTGTAGCTGAAATAAATTAAATGATAGACATGGGGTGAAATCCTTTTGTATGTACAGCACTACCTGGTCAAGATAGGTTGACCTGACAGTAACAAGAACTAACAGGCTACATGCTTGACATCAACCTTCATTTTGTATGCATCCCAAATGGCACCCTTTTGAGCAGGACCCGTAGGCTATAGGGTGCCATTTGGGACACAACCATACTGTTCTTTTTTAAAACTTTCACCCAAATCCAGCCAATGAGGGAACTGTAGCCTAGCACTGTATCTAATCTACCCACAGAAAGACACCCATCTGGTAAACATTTCAACTGGAACCATGCAAATGAACTCTGGGTAATTATCAGTTTGATGGATGGGAAGGGGAGGTGAGGTGACAAAATTACAACTCACCTGTTGACGTAGTTGGGCTAAGTGATAAATATCAATATCGCCATGGAAACTGCGAGTTGCGTGCTTACTGATCTGGAACGTAAATGTTCGGGGCGGGGTGGACGTTTCAGAGAGAGGTGGCATAGCATCACAGAGGGTGTCAAGAATTTGTGTGTCCCAAATGGCACCCTATTCCCGACATAGTGCACTGCCCTTGTCAAAAGTAGTGCACTGCATAGGGAATAGGGTGCGATTTGGGAAGCAGTAGGGTGTCAAGGATTAGTGCTCCAACCTGCGGGTGATAAATAACATAGGCATGCTGATATTCCTCTGCTGGAAACCCCTCATACTTCTGAGTGGTTACCAAGGAAACCAGATAGAGAGAAAAGGCCCCCTAATTTAATGTTGGACTAGATGACCTCTTGAGTGCACAGGGTGGGTGGATAGGGGGGAGGGGTTTCTCTTGTGGACATTTCTAGTGTAGTTACAGTAAAATGTATACAAAAGCACTTCATATACAGACAATCAATATACACAGGGCACAGAATAGCAACATAAACATACTCTAACACTCCTGTATCATAGCTTCAACTACGGTAAATGGCGTACCTCCTAAAACTCTGCATGGTGGTCAAATTGAGTCTTTGAGATTGAGAATCAATCCATTTTTCACATTCAATTATTCATTTGCCATTAATGTTCATCAAGAAAAGACCTTGGGAAGTTTAGTTGTCCATTATTTAATTCTCAAAATATTGAACAACAGCTTACAGCTTTTGAAAATCACTCAGGGCTTGGATGCATTCCATAATGAGAAATAATCCCCCTGCTTCAGGTTCTCTGTATCTGTCATACAGCAGGCTATAAATCAATACTGTATCAGTGGGAGCGACATCTGTGGGAAAGCTGGGAAATCAGAACCTTTGGGCAGAGAGAGGGAGACGAGTTATCAAATGATCAAATAATGAGCAGCTCCAAGAAAATATTAGTGTGTGACAGAGGATTAAACTCAGTCAAAAGTGTTTGTGGTGTATTTTAGTGTGTGTGCAGGGCCGGCTCCAGGCATAAGCAATATAAGAGGTCGCTTAGGGCCCCAGGAACTCAGTCGGGGTCACAACTTACTGGTGAGAGTTAGAATAGTAGGTACAAGTTTGACATTTGGTTGTGCATCAGTAATGTTTCTCTTGTTATGTCATTCAATGACAATCACTCAATTAGCCATGTCAGCTAAAAAATGTATATTGGTAAGTTAGTCTATCTAAAATGCCCAGGGGCCCTGACCTACAGGTGGCCCCCATTGATTTTGTTAGTCACTCTCACTCAGATATCACTAACATTGCGTTAGTCATGAGCAATTGTATTATTACAGTATAAAATAACATAATTTAAAAATATATATATATGTATAGCTCAGTGTTTCTATTATTTATTTTATTTCGTCATTTTTGATAATCTTTATCAAGGGTACCGATAATTATGGACTTGACTGTAGGTCGAATTAAGATCCTACACCTGTATGTCTTGCAACATGTGAGTACGTGCACTTATGCAAGTGTGTTTGTCTTCGAATGTGTTTAAGTTTTGGCTGGATTTCCGAGTTCATTCATAATGTATCAAGGAGAGTGCTCATAAAGCATTACCACGCTGATCATCTCTCAGACAGTCGTCTGGCATTGATCCCAGTGCTGCCGTGGGCAACACAGGGCAGGACACACTGGGGAGGAAACGAAAGCCCTTCTGTTCAAATATTGATCCAACGCCAACGGCTCCCTCCCATTCACACTCACTCACACTTCTGAAATCCACATTCACATCTTACAGCACATCAAAGAGAAAAATAATGGCCATGAACTGAGCTGTTACAATGGCAAGGGCTAATGTCTATATCAACAGAGAATTAAAATGACAACAACATTCTACAGCCCTGAAGGTATAGGCTGCTATGTGTGGATTTGTTGTTGTGTTTTTCTACCCTGAACAAAATTCTGGATAATCAATGTTATGAACACTGACAATTCTCCAGCTCAAGGTTTTCTCCCTGCAGACATGCCCAGGGAGACAGTGACCAAAAATTTGCTCAGGCATTTCAAACATGGCTCATTGTTCTCATTGAGGCCCCCATTATTAGTCAAATAATGATAATTCTTCACACAAAAAAACGAACAATTTACACCAGCCCACTGCGCTAAAGCTGGACCAGCCCATCTGGCATTTCCCCGAACTGCCCAATGGCCAGTTCGTTCTGGACCTGCCCCCAGTGAGTCAAATAGTAACTAAATAAGGATCTGAACCTCCACCCGTTTAACCCTTCGTAGGTTGAAGAGAAGAAGACAGACGAGTGGCCTGAAAGAGTCTGGTCCTAATGGATTGTGTGGATACAGCGTAATGAGGTAATGTGTCTTGTATAGAGGAAGGAGTCTATGGCTGTTGTCTTCATTAACCTCCAACAATGGGCTTGTGTTACATCACTCAGTTACAAAGCAGTAGGGAGAAAGTAGTATTCCTAAAGGACAGGTGTTTACTGGTACATGTAATAAACCACAAGGGATTTTAACACTAAACTCCTGATGGACTACTATGGTCTGTAGTTTAAAAGAAAAGAACAGAATGGCAAAGCTGAGTAGTGTTTAATGCTTGAAAGTGGATGTTAAGGATAGGATATGACCTAGACTTCATACTGCTTTCAGGGCCTTAACTGAAGAGATGCATACATGTACAGTAGAGGTTTTTACAATACATTCTGCTCTCCCTGAAATTCACTCTCCCAGTATTACTGATTGAGGTGTAGACCCGGGCTGCATCCCAAGTAGCACTCTATTCCCTACATACTATAGTGCACTACTTTTGACCAAAGCCCATAGGACTCTGGTCAACAGTAGTGTACTACAGTATATAGGGAATAGGGTTCCATTTGGGCTGCAGTCAAGGTGAGCGAGCTCGCCATCTCATCACCCCCATAACATACCCTCGAGAACTGAGCTGAGCAGGGAACAAATGTGCTCCTTCCTAGCCCAGTAAACCACCAACTCAGTAACCACTGGAGCCAGTGGAGTAGGAAAGATGTATGGTCCTGTAAACCATTCCAGCCCTCCTTCCATGTGTTGAGGCAGTAACTTGACACCTTGACACTACACATCACATTCAGAATAAAAAATGAGGTGAGGCGGAGCAAAAATGTGAAATGTTGTCAGCTGGGAATGTCTGCTCTGGGTGATTTAGTAACTGGGCTGGAGTCAATTAATGCCATGTATTAGGCTAATGTAAATACTATGACAAGGTCGGTCAGGTGGTTGGCTAGAGCTACTTTTAGAACTATTGAGGGTACTCCAAAGAAGTGAATGGCAGATGTTACGGAAAATAAAGTGTTACTCCCATTTTCTGTTTTCTGAAACGTAGTACTAGATGTATAGTTTCAAGTTTTATTAGTCTTATGTACAGGATACACATAGTATCCACCATCCAACGAAATGCTTACTTGCAGGTTCCTTCTCAACAGTACAACAACAATAAGAAACAATAAAAGATAAGAACACGAACATGAAGTAAATGGCTCAATAGAATACTTTACTTATTGAGTTTATTTTTCCAGAGACAGTGCACATGAATCAACGTTTCAGTTAAAGTGACGGCTTTAGCCAGTCGGCTAAATATCAACCGCAGTCCCTGGACAAGTTATTAAAAAAGTAACAACACAGATGAACAATGAGCTTTGAGCACATGCAGAGCAACCAAGGACAAGCAACACACAGCACGCAGACAGAGCCACAAAGGACAAGCAACACACAGCACACAGACAGACAGAGCAATATACATAAAAGCAACTAACAGTGTTTACACACCTCAAAAGCTACAGGCAACAGATAACATGGAAAGTGGCAATACACAGCTAGGGATTATGTTCACAAGTGTGATTGAATAAACATTTTAGCATAAGTATAATACAGGAAGGCACAATTTCTAGTCCAATATTTGCAGAGTCTGGTAGCAGCAGTTGTGATGTGTGTGTAGCATTAATGTACAGGCGTAGGATCTTCATTTGATCACTATTTTTGGGCTGAGAATTTTCCTGCACGGCAGGAAATGCAAACTTGTATTGGACTTGAGTTTTAAATTGACTTTCCACTTTTAAATGTCAAACTTGGTTTGCCCTAATGAAAAATGTTTCAACCCCTACAAAAATGTCCCATAATTATTAGCTACATAATAATTCACATTTCCTGTTGCTGCAAGATTATTCCCTTCTATAGCAAACTGGCTCAAATTCAGATGCTACATCTGTATATGTGTGAGCGTATGTCTGTGTGGAAGCGTGCATGAGCGAGTGCATGTGTGCTAAGGTGCAGAGAATCAGGTGCTCAGTCGTCCAAGTGTTCAGCAGTCTGATGGCTTGTCTCTGAGCCTGTCAGTATCAGACCTCCTACTCTGATACCGTCTTCCCGATGGTAAGTGAGTGGACAGCTCGTGGCTGTGGTGTGTGGCGTCCTTGATGATGCTGCTGGGCTTCTTCAGGCACCGTTTCGAGTAGATGTCCTGGATGGCTGAGAGCATGGTCCCAGTGATATACTGGGCCGTCTTCACCATGCTGGAGGGCCTTGCGGTCGTTGACAAAGCAATGCTCATACCAGGCCGCTCTGAATGGTGCATGACACATTTATTCAGCCGCCTTAGGAAGTAAAGACGCTATTGTGCCCTCTTGACAAGAGTGGTGGTGTTGTTGGTCCATGATAAGTCCTCGGTGATGTGGACGCAGAGGAACATAAAACGGCTCACTTGCTCTACTGCAGTCCCATTGAAGTGGATTGGGGCATATTCGCTCCTCTGCTTCTTAAAGTCAACAATCAACTCCTTCGTTTTGCTGACATTGAGGGAGAGGTTGTTGTCCTGTCACCACAATGACAGTTCACTTCCCTCCTCCTTATAGGCTGACTCGTCGTTGTTGTTAATCAGTCCTACAACCGTGGTGTCATAAGCAAAATTGATGATAGAGTTGGTGTCATGCAAAGCCACACAGTCATGGGTGAACAGGGAGTACAGCAGAGGGCTGAGGACACACCTATGGGGGGCCCCTGTGTTAAGAGTCCGTGTGGAGAAGGTGTTACCAATCCTCACAGCATGTGGTCTGCCTGTCAGGAAGTCCAGGATCCAGTAGCAGAGGGTAGCGTCCAGACAAAGGGCTCTGAGCTTGTTGACGAGCTTGGAGGGAACAATAGTGTTGAATGCTGAACTGTAGTCAATGAACATCATTCTCACACACAGAAAATTCTCCAGTGTTAAATCAACGCTGAAATAGTGAGACAATATACACACTGGAACCAGTGTTAAATTAACACACTGCTTAGTGTAAAACCTTATTCAAATATTTCCCAGTGTGCCTTTCGAGTGAATTGTAAAGTTACCACCTATGACTGTATTTGTTTGTGACAAAGACATGGTTGTTGCATTCATCCGTTTTCGGTCCTATGGACTTCACCAAGGGAGATCCTAAGTGAATATGTTATCATAAACATATATTTGACACAATACCATACATATTTCATAATGTCTTATTTAGATGTCCTAATTTTACCCTACAGGGGCCTGAAACTCACTGTGAACCAAAACCACGCCCATCGTTATCATATTTTGCAGCGTGCTCTGTCGCAGGTAGATTTTTTGAATTGTTTGTTGCAATATCTATGATTGACTACACAACTATAAATTACATACATTTTCTAAACGATTTGGACATACTGCACCAATTACTGAAATGGTTGTTCCAGTTTAGATGCTTTAGGTCAGGGATGGGCAACTCCAGTCCTTGGGGGGCCGGAGAGGTGTCACACTCCCCCCCATCCCTAGCAATACAGCTGATTAAACTAATTGCATTCTAAACTGAAGATCATGATTAGTTAACTGTTGTAGTCAGGTGTGTTAGTTGGGGCTGGGGCGAAAATGTGACACCATTTCATGCCCCCGAGGACTGGAGTTGCCCATCCCTGCTTTACTGTAGGTAGTCTCATATAATAGTCTTCCCAACCCTGACAGAGGTTGTGGGTGCAAAAAAATCCAAATGTCAGATATCCTCACTCTGGCTTGATTCCAACAGGAATTACGCATCACGTTGGAAGTCAATACAATGTGACTTGCAAGCCTAATGTGGCCTGTAAACTGTGAGTTTCAAGCCAATATATTACACTATAACAAAATAAGGTTTAGATTTGTTCCTAAATGGGTACAAAAACAACTTAAACTGGTATACTCACGGGTGGCCAAAAATAACTAACTGAAAGCCATGCCACCATTAGGCCATGCCATCAATATAATTTCCCAGAGTGCCTTGCCTTTTCGAGTGAATTGTAGAGTTACCACCCATGACTGCATTTGTTAGTGACAGAAACATTGTTGTTGAATTCATTCACTTTCAATCCTGTGGTCTTCACCAAGTGAGTTGATAGGTAAATGTTATCATTAAAGTTGCACTTAAGGCACTAAATGACATATCTCACAAGGCATTATTTTAAGGCCTAGTATAACCCTAGTACAGTGGCCTGGCACTTGTGTTTTACAGGAAACATCAAGCCTGCAAGTATTTCCAGGAACATTTGCTAACCTTGGGAAAGGCAACGTGATGTATAATTCCTATTGGAATCCACCCAGAGTCAAAATATCCAGCAGATGGAATTTTGATTCACCTGGAACCTGAATTCAGAAGTACTGGCAAGGTCAGGAACATTGTGAGGAGACTACATAAGCCATTCAAGCTGGAACAACCATTCCATTAACAGGTGCAACAAATCAAACTAACTTGATTGGATTAGTTTAGAAAAATCTATGTTATTTATCTTTGTGTAGCATAAGATTAATCAATCAATGTACACCCAAAAACACACGTATAAAAATGTAAATCAACCTCACAAAATAAGGCCTTATAAAATACATACGTTATTGTGTTAAATATTTTCTTCATTTTTTATGATAACATATTCACTTAGGATCTCACTTGCTGAAGTCCATAGGACAAAAACTGGATGAATGCAACAACTATGTCTCTGTCACTAACAAGTACAGTCATGCGGTGGCATGTAGCCTAGTGGTTAGAGCGTTGGGCCAGTAACCAAAAGGTTGCTAGATCAAATCCCGACCTGTAGAGGTAAAAATGTGTTGTTCTGCCCCTGAACAACGCAGTTAACCCACTGTTCCTAGGCTGTTGTTGTAAATAAGAATTTGTTCTTAACTGACTTGCCTAGTTAAATAAAATGGGTGCTAACTTGGCAAGGCACTCTGGGAAATATTAAAAAATGTTTTTACACTAAGCAGTGTGTTAATATAAGACTCTTTCAGTGTTGATTTGACGCTGTGTCCTCTTGTCTAGAAGTTTTGGGGACGTGTGAATAACGATGGAAATGGCATCTTCTGTGGATCTGATGGAGCAGTAGGCAAATTGGAGTGGGTCCAGTGTTCCTGGCATGTTGACCTTGATGTGGGCCATGATGACCGGGGTGAGTTCGAAGGGGATGCCAAGTTCTTAGGCACTGGAGTTACGGTAGTCTCCCTGAAGCAAGTGGGGACCACAGCCATGGACAGGGACATTTTGAAGATGTCAGAGAAGTCGCCCGCCAGCTGATCAACACACGTACAGGGCCAGGGATGTCTTAGGGGCAAGAGTTAGTGGTGGCTGTTTAACAGTCTGATGGCTTTGAGATAGAGGCTGTTTTTCAGTCTCTCGGTCCCCGCTTTGATGCACCTGTACTGACCTCGCCTTCTGGATGATAGCGGGGTGAACAGGCAGTGGCTCGGGTGGTTGTTGTCCTTGATGATCTTTTTGGCCTTCCTGTGACATCGGGTGGTGGTGGTGTCCTGGAGGGCAGGTAGTTTGCCCCCGGTGATGCGTTGTGCAGACCTCACTACCCTCTGGAGAGCCTTGCGGTTGTGGGCAGAGCAGTTTCCATACCAAGCGGTGATACAGCCCGACAGGATGCTCTCGATTGTGCATCTGTAAAAGTTTGTGAGTGTTTTTGGTGACAAGCCAAATTTCTTCAGCCTCCTGAGGTTGAAGAGGCGCTGCTATGCCTTCTTCACCACGCTGTCTGTGTGGGTGGACCATTTCAGTTTGTCCAGTGATGTGTATGCCGAGGAACTTAAAACTTCCCTCCTTCTCCACTACTGTCCCGTCGATGTGGATAGGGGGCTGCTCCCTCTGCTGTTTCCTGAAGTCCACGATCATCTCCTTTGTTTTGTTGACATTGAGTGTGAGGTTAATTTCCTGACACCACACTCCAAGGGCCCTCACCTCCTCCCTGTTGGCCGTCTCGTCGTTTTTGGTAATCAAGCCTACCACTGTAGCGTCGTCTGCAAACTTGATGATTGAGTTGGAGGCGTGCATGGCCACGCAGTCATGGGTGAACAGGGAGTACGGGAGAGGGCTGAGAACGCACCCTTGTGAGGCCCCAGGGTTGAGGATCAGTGGGGTGGAGATGTTGTTACCTACCCTCGCCACCTGGGGGTGGCCCGTCAGGAAGTCCAGGACCCAGTTGCACAGAGCGGGGTCTAGATCCAGGGTCTCGAGCTTAATGACGAGTTTGGAGGGTACTATGGTGTTAAATGCTGAGCTGTAGTTGAGGAACAGCATTCTTATATAGGTATTCCTCTTGTCCAGATGGGTTAGGGCGGTGTGCAGTGTGATTGTGATTGCGTCGTCTGTGGACCTATTGGGGCGGTAAGCAAATAGGAGTGAGTCTAGTGTGTCAGGTAGGGTGGAGGTGATATGGTCCTTGACTAGTCTCTCAAAGCACTTCATGATGACGGAAGTGAGTGCAACGGGGCGGTAGTCATTTAGCTCAGTTACCTTAGCTTTTTTGGGAACAGGAACAATGGTGGCCCTCTTGAAGCATGTGGGAACAGCAGAGTGGGATAAGGTTTGATTTAATAAGTCCATTAACATACCAGCCAGCTGGTCTGCGCATGCTCTGAGGACGTGGCTGGGAATGCCGTCTGGGCCTGCAGCCTTGCGAGGGTTAACACGTTTAAATGTTTTACTCATGTTGGCTGCAGTGAAGGAGAGCCCGCAGGTTTTGGTAGCGGGCCGTGTCAGTGGCACTGTATTGTCCTCAAAGCGAGCAAAGAAGTTGTTTAGTTTGTCTGGGAGCAAGACATCGGCGTCCACAACGGGGATGGTATTCTTTTTGTAGTCCGTGATTGACTGTAGACCCTGCCACATACCTCTCGGGGAAATTATCTGAATGGTAGTGGATTGAAATCAAGCAGTGTAGAGTCTATCTCTATGTCAGTAGGCTTTGCAATGTAAAACATTTTTAAAAAAAGGTCAGTTTCCACATTGAATTTCGTGTTTGGTTTGGAGTCTTCCTACAACATGATCTGAGTTGCTTGGTGATAATGAACGCTCAAATATGGTAATTTGAGTGGGTGTATTTAGACAAAAGGTAATGTTGGCTATACACTGTTATACACAGACTAGCGTCCTGTCCAGGGGGTGTGCTTGTACATCAAGCTGCCTCACACTACAGAAACAGGAGGTTTCTGCCCCTATGGACCGTTCTGGCTCGGACAATGATTCCTTTTCTAAGGCTTACTTTACTTATGTACTTTGCAAATTTAACACGATTCTGCATTGCTCTACAGGACACCAAGAATTCATCAAGATCAGAGTGATATCCGTTGCGTATAATGAGTTGTACATATTTGCTCATAACTTAGGATCAGTACATACAGTGTCTACTCAGTCACTCAACGTGAGAGCATCCACAAGCTCCAATCAAGAGTGCCTGACCCCTTTGATAATAACTATTTCATCTGTATTGTTTGTCACATTTGATATCATCAGTTGTGTATCAATAACAACCACGAACTCAATGGACTCGACATTAAATCATGTTTCCTCATCCTATCTTGCTATATCATGCTGTAGAAAACAGAATTTAAAAAAAACTGGGTTACCTCCTGATGACAAACGGAACATTACAATCTCCTCCACCTCCACTTCTCTGTGTTCAGACTTGACACAAATGAAAACACATTTCTGTAGATGATCTTATCACTCTTCTGCAGATGAGCCAAATAAGAGCAGCTGCCAGATAGTCTTGATCTTTTTATATCACGCTGCTGTCTGGGTTTGATATGGAAAATAGATGAGAATCCACGGCTGTGATACTATGGGATTGGTGACTAATAACACTAATGGAACGACTTTTGATATATTCTGTGTATATTTTCAAATGCCTCCTAGTAAACTGAAGGCATTTGGTCTTTAGTAACTTCTGGATCGTTGGACGTTGACAATGGTGGCCTGCCGTTTTATCTCTGAGCTCTTTCGCCATAACACAGTAATTGGTGTGTTGAACCCTTGGTGCTTGTCGGAACATGTTTTGAGAGGACAGACAGAGATAGTGTGTCTGTGTCTTCACTGCCCTCCTGGCCTCCTGGCCCTTTCCCACAGACTCTTTGTCCCAAATGGCACCCAATTCCCTACATAGTAAGGCCACAGTATCTGACCAGCGTAAACACACTCAATCAGTGGCTCAGGCTGTCAGACGCCCAGGATGTCTCAGACCGCTGAGCTCTGCCTGACTGATTACACTGTCACTTACAAACTTTAACCTTTGAGCTAGAAGCTTCTGGTTGGTCTGGAGCCTTTCTCCCCGTATACCTGACAAGAGACTTTTCTATTAAAAACATTGTCGACACAACACAAAAAAAGTTTTGTCCCTAAATTCAGGCATGTCATATGCCAAGTTATTGTAGGCTTTGTCTTATCCTCCCTGATGTTTTCAAGCTAGTTAGTTGGAGGTAACATGATCAAGATGGATTGTATGTTTTGTACAGGCAGAGAATATATGCCCATACTGCCGTTATTTCCTCCAATACAGAGTTCCATTTTGGATAAGTAATATAGAACTTGTGAGAAACTTCACTTCGGGCCATAATATACGCTGAACTTTCAGAGACTTCAGACAGGAACCCCGAGGAACTCTAACTTTCTCAAAGCTTCAGCCCTCTTAAAAACACAGAGGTAATTGCAGACAGTTGATTTGCCAGCAACCCCTTTGGAACATGCACTAACACACACACGCCTACACACACACACACACACACACACACACACACACACACACACACACACACACACACACACACACACACACACACACACACACACACACACACACACACACACACACACACACACACACACACACACACACACTTAAGAAGTCCTGCCTCTGGAGATCCCCAGCACTGTTTAGGTTTGAACCAAACAAGACAGCTGGACTCAGTTCCCAACGTCACGATGTGTCCTCCCCATGTGGTTCAATGTAATCCACTACTTTGGTCTCTGGTCAAAAGACATCATCTCTTCTCTGAGCCTGTCCGTCTGTGGGTCTAGGACAGCAGGGCTATGTTCAGTAACCGCTCACCTTATTACCAGGGATCTGGGAAGGGAGACCAGCCCATCAGTTGAAACAACCAGGCTGCATCCCAAATTGCACCTATTTCCTATATAGTGCACTACTTTTGACCAGGGCCTATGGGACTCTAGTCAAAATCAATGCACTATATAGGAAATAGCGTGCCATGTGGGACTCAGGACCTGTGGTGGTGTGGTATAGCAGGCTACTGACAACATGCAAATGACTCAGATATAATTGGGCATGCTGTGTCAACCCTGATAGTTTTCTATGAAAACACATACTGTAGTTCTGGCGAGTGGGGGAATCAGAATCATGATGGTGTAATAAAACACCATCTAAAAGAACAATCAATATTTCCATAGCAATTTGAATGTGTTACACACATGTCTTGTCTGGAACAAGTTAATCGAAACCATCTAACATGAGTCATTGATCATGTCATAGTCACGGCTGTTAGAATGGACGGACCAAGGCGCAGCGTGATTAGAGTTCCACATCTTTTATTTAGTGAAACTAAATACAACGACCGTGAAGTAACGTAGTGCTACAAAACACTAACACAAAACAATATTCCACAAATGCAGGTTGGAACAGGGACACCTTAAGTATGATCCCCAATTAGAGACAACGATAATCAGCTGCCTCTAATTGGGAACCATACTCAATTCCAAACATAGAAATAAATCGACTAGAACACCCCCTAGTCACGCCCTGACCTACAACATCATAGAGAACCAAGGGCTCTCTATGGTCAGGGCATGACAGTCATATGGTTTAGGGGTGTTGGTGGGCAAGTACTGTAGTAGGAAATAGATATAGCTAGAGCACTTAAACATCTTCAAATACAAAAGCCATGTCATATAAGACCTTATGATAAATACACCATACCAATGTTGATAACAAAGGCTATGCGAATGAAAAGGAGAATTTATAACAGCTTTTGCTAAAAATTCATGAGATGACTTGAATCTCGCACAGGAATGTGTCACAGACATGAGAAGCATTAATATATCACCCTGTTAGACCTGTCATGTAAATGATGTGACGAGGTAAGAAATACATCTCAGTAGTGGTGATAGCTGAAATGACTGTATTTACAGGATATTTGGCACCGATTCACTCAGTGGTATTAAACTTTTGAAAAAGAGCTGAGGCCTGATGGTACTATTGTTCTCGACACAGCAGAGGAGACAAGAGACTCATACACCCACCTCACATTCAAATCAAACTGATGAGACAGCAAAAAGACAGCAGCCAAGAAAAGGCTGTCCCAAATGAACAGTAAAAGGGACCCTGCATGGGTCAACGATGACAACGTAATAGTGAGCTAAATCTGGATCCTGTGGCAAAAAGATATTTAGCCTTAACAGATGATTTCTCCACTATCTGATCCCCTCATTAGTCCCCGAGGACCTGGAGTGTGTCCCAAATGGAACCCTATTCCCTGTGTGGTGCACTTATTTTCAACAGAGCCCTCGTCAAAAGTAGTGCACTACACAGGGAATAGAGTGCCATTTGGGACGTAAGCACTCGTCTTGGCTGGGCGGTTCACGGAAAAACAGCACCACTGGCAGCTTGGCCTTTGTTTGAGCTGGGTGGGAAACGATGACAGTTCCATGGGTGCGATTCATCTCCAGCACCATGTTCTTATCATGGCTATATGACCTCATGATGTGTCCAACCATAGAAATATAATTAGTTATATTTCAATATGTCCAAATGTCTTCCACTGCTAGAAATTGTGTGATTTAACTAGGTTATGTATCTGAGATCAAACAAGAGGTCATTCTTGGCAGTGGCAAAAATGGCTTCTTCCAAGGTGGAATTTATGCGATTTGCTCCATGTGTGAAGGCTTGCGTGTGGATGTGTGTGTTTACAATACTATACACCAGTATGCACTGTACCTTCAAAATGGCGTTCCACCTCAAGTCTCACCATAACTGTGTGATGCATCACTGTCACTCAGTCTGTAATTACAGTGATATTACTGTGCAATTACAGAAACTGCTCCTCTCCTCCATCATTCCTGGCTTATTACCTGTCAGAGGAAAATGCACACATGCACGCACACGTAATAAGCCATTACATTTTTTTGGTAACCAGATTTGACACTCTCTCATTGACCTCCTACAAAAACTCCTTGTTTGGTGAGCAAAAATGTTTTTGTTTTTTTAAACGCCACCTGCTGGAGAAGACAGATTTTGGGCCAAGTTATCCGTCTCGCTTTACCTCTTAGATCTACTCTCCCCACAGAGAGGACCCTCTCTCTCACTCTCCTGTTATCTCTTCTCTCTCTCATCTCTCTCTCAGTGCTCTGATGCTGGCTGGGTGGTGGGGGGGGGGGGGGGGGGGGGGGGTAGCCATTTTAGAGCTACTCTAGCTACTGTAGCTAGCTACAATAGTGAGCTTCTTCTCACACATACACACCCCTTGTTATCTCTGTCTCTCTCTGTAAATATATCTCTCTCACTTGCTGTCTCTCTGTGTAACTCTCTTTCTCTCCCTCTGTGTTACTACTCTCAATCACACTCACATAAACACTCACACATGGTTATCTACAGCTACCATAAGTCTTGTGTGAAACAACAGCGGGTTCAAATTACAGCATAACCATATAATCCCCTCATGACTGCTGCTATTTTGGTTGTGTTTGGGATTATTTTGAGTAGTGTGTGATCCACTATGATGAATGTTACACGGTTGAAATCCCAACGTAAAATAATTTATTACCGTACACACACAAGCATGCACACACACACAAACACACTTATTGTTTTCCCTTGACTTGCGCATGATCCCCCATGATGCATAGGAATGGCATACAGTTGAAATCCCAACTTCAATGAGAAAAATATACTGTGACAAGTTCATCGAACACATGATAACATTTTACAGGAATTCAAGCCCTGTTCCTGTGAAGTGCCTCAATAGATACTAAGCAAATGTCTCAAACACCGACATCCTCCTCCCTCCTCTGACAGTAAGATCATTTATCACTGTACACAAACACTCACACCCACACATACACACCCATACCCACACACACCCACACATACACACCCACACATACCCACACATACACACCCGCACATACACACCCATACCCACACACACCCACACATACACACCCACACATACCCACACACACCCACATATACACACCCACACACCCATACCCACCCCCACCCACACCCACACCCACACCCACACATACACACCCATACCAACACGCACACATACACACCCATACCCATACATACATACCCATACCCACACCCACACATACACCCCCACACCCACACATACACACCCATACCCACACATACCCACACATACACACCCACACCCACACCCACACATACACATACACATACACACCCACACATACACACCCATACCCAAACATACACACCCACACCCATACATACACACCCATACCCTCACCCACTCATACACACACACACCCACACATACACACTCATACCCACACCCACACATACATACCCATACCCACATCCGCACATACACACTCATACCCACACCCACACACTCATACCCACACCCACACACTCATACCCACACCCACACACTCATACCCACACCCACACACTCATACCCACACCCACACACTCATACCCACACCCACACACTCATACCCACACCCACACACTCATACCCACACATACACACTCATACCCACACCCACACACTTATACCCACACCCACACACTCATACCCACACACTCATACGCACATCCACACACTCATACCCACACCCACACACTCATACCCACACATACACACTCATACCCACACACTCATACCCACACACTCATACCCCCACATACACACTCATACCCACACATACACACTCATACCCACACACTCATACCCACACATACACACTCCTACCCACACACTCATACCCACACCCACAAGGTCTCACAGTCTCACGTCAGAATTAGATGTTCATCCATGTTTCTCAAACGTCAAATTTTGAAATTGTTCCAAATTTCAAATTGCGAAGTGTTAAGTTTAGGCATTAACTCTGAATTGTTAAGGTAAGGGTTAATGTTTGGGGTAGGCTTAAAACCAAATAACTTTCTATCATTGTATTTGAACCTCCAACCTTTGGAATCAGAAGCAGATGCTGACATCCGTCCACTATTTACTACGCCTTAACAAAACCAAAACCTACTTGAAGGTAACAGCGCTCATTGTTGCCCCTAGTGGCCAGTTTCCACGGCATATCCCAACGTCCTCAGACATGGATGGAAGTCGAATACTGACTTGTATCACGGGTGACCTGGCTGCCCACACACACACACACACACACACACACACACACACACACACACACACACACACACACACACACACACACACACACACACACACACACACCACAGTGTAGTTCTGTCACATAAGACCTGTTACTATGACACAACTTAACTCAACACACTCAGTCCGGTGTGACTGGCAGTCAGTGGTAGAGCCCTTGACATCCTCTTCAGAAACTTACCAACCTCAACCCAGATGCACAGAGTCAATCGTTCCTACTTCCAAATGAGAGATTTGGGCTCCTATTCATAATGCATCTCAGAGTAGGAGTACTGATCTAGGATCCGTTTTCCCTTTTACATCATAATGAACAAGATTGTATGGACAGGTGGGACTTGAGCTTGAACAGTTGCACCAGGTGGTGATAGGGTTTAAGATGTATTCTTACAAAATGTGGATGTTACTTATCATACGGGAGCTAGCTATGGCGAGAGATTTTATGAAATGTGCTGCCTTTAGTCAAATCTTTTGTCATTGCAGAATATTTTTATTTTGTGTGTGTGTTTGTGGGGGGGGGGGGGGGTTTAAAAAAAACAGTGTGCTGATGATTGAGTTACTTTCTTTCTCACTCCCTTCAGCGATAGCAAGCCTGATCTTTTAACAGACTGTTAGAATGTTGTGTGATCATTAGATAAGAGTTGGCCGACACACTCTGCTTTAATAAGCAATAGGCTACAGAAAACTGTTAGGGACATGGCAGCATTCTTAATGCGTTCTTAATTGGAACAGAAGACAGCTTTCCATATATCAAAATATTCCTCTTAGAATTGAAGTGCCAGTAAAACAATATATAATACTGTAATTGCACAAGAATATAGTAGCCTACTGCAGAAGCAAGGATCTATCAGAAGCAAGGCATCAAGTGTAGTGCTTAAAGTGATTATTCCGCAAAACCCCTTATGCCATTGTTATAAGGGCCTATTGTTATACGTTCAACGCATGTTGTTTTTTGAATTTGCGACAGGTAGCGTAAGATTAGTATATTAAAATGAATGGTTCAACTTTGTTTGTGTATTATCTTCATTCCTTCCAATCCAGAACATCTCCCTCTGCTGTGCGCCAGCGGGAGGAGGGCGCACAGTGTCTTTCGCTCCTGCCCACTCTTCTCGTAGTCATCTGTCTGTGCGTGTTTGCGTCTTGGAGCTGGAATTTTGTGAGTGGAAATGCCACTGTTACTTTCACAGTTGGCGTCAAGTCGAATGAGAGTGACCCTCTGACATTCTACTGTGTCGGTCAGACAGCGCGCATCGGAAAAGGGCCGAACCGTTACCGAACGAATGCAGTCAAAAGGAATAGGAATTGGGGATTTTAGACGGGGTAGTAGTGAGTGGATGAGATATTATTGAATCTTTTAAGTTTATTATTCCACTTTTGATATACAATTATCAGTTATCGATTGATAGGCTAACTGTTGGGGCACTTTAGGCGTCTGGATTTTCAGAATCAACAATTGTTTTCTGCGTTTGGATTATTATTATTTTTATTTTCCTGGGAAATGGCAAGTTCTTATTCTGCGAGAGAAACACGACTTTCCGAGGAAAGAGGAAACAGCAGCTGAATAGGCTACTAAAGGATGCTGGCAACCTGAAGCTGTCAGACAAATTTCTCCTACATTTCTGAGACATTTGTTGTTTTGCTTTGAGGACTATAAAACCGTGGAAATATCAAAGTTAATTTTTTATCTTTTTTTTTTTTTTTTTTTACAGATTTGTGTATTTTACAGTCCAATGATGTATTGTGGATTTATACTGTTATTTTCAACCCAACTCATTGTTGTGGCTCCATTGATTCAAAGCGGTAAGTGTAGACTGTTGAAATCTCATATTTTCTAACATTGGCCTTATAAAAGCCTTAATTTGGACGATTTGAAATCACGACTCACCTGTTTTCGTCACGTCTACGGAGGTGCATCTAGGCTACAGTACAGGGGTTTGCAAGACGCATCTGAAGCCTAAGCTCTCTCGTCTAAATCAGTTGAAAGTCAACCTTTCCAAAGCGGTAGAGTTGCTTGGTTATGTATTTATCTAAAGGTATCGTTCCCTCAACAGTAGGGAGAGGGAATACATGATTTTTGTTCCAAGGTGTTCGTTCTCATGTATGGTGTCGGTAAATGGGCACTTGTGAGAGCATGTCTTTATATTTGCTATGTTATTTACTATTCATGTAGTAAATAACAACAAAAAAAGATACAAAAATGACACAAAGTTGCTTATTTCTGACTCATATCTCATGCTTCACTAGTTTTGAAAAAAGTACACTGGTAAAATGTGTGTTTTTACATCTTCTGTTAATAATTTCCACTGACGATTGGCAGAGCGTTATTACTCTTTTTTCTGAATTATAAAATATATATATTTTAAAGGGTCGCCTACAACATCATCTTGTTTTTTCCTGTTCATTCAAAAATCAGATGTAATTTCTCGCTCACGGAATTCGTTCTTAAATAATTATCTCTGTCTGTTTTAGTTGCAGATAAATGTGGAGATAACATTGAGATAACCAATGCAGATTATCTCACCTCGACTGGCTATCCGAACTCATACCCTCCATCACAGCAATGTATGTGGGTGATATCAGCCCCAGAACCGGGCCAGAAGATACTCATCAACTTTAACCCACATTTTGATCTGGAGGACCGAGAATGCAAGTACGTAAAGCGCTCTTTTTCTGGACGTAGTGTGTGACTCTGCCACCTATTGGTCAATATAAGAACTTTATATTCCAAGGACTCCTTCTGGGGCCGTAGGTATCAGAGTAAGAGTGCTGATCCCCCCTCCCCCCCCCCCCATGTTTTCTATTAATTTAGGTCTACATGGCAAAACTGATCATAAATAAACACTCCTACTGTGAGATGCTTGATGTGAACATGGAAGAGGACTAGACTGGAGCATCAACCATTACCTACTTAAGGGTGTTGTCATTTGAGAGGAAATATAATTGGATCAATGTGTTTTGGTTTTATTATTTGATTTGCTCTGTAGTGCTGTTTACAATATTGTTGGGTCAAAGATCACTTATTTTTTGCCTAGTCCCTGTCTTTAGCTGTGCTACCTAGTGCCGATCATTGATTATGATTTGGGTCACACATACAGTATCTGACAGACACACACACACACAACAACACACATGCATTCTGCACCTTAGGATAAGTGTGCATTCTCACTAACGCCCACATGTTCACAATCTACCATAAATAACCCCATTTGTACAATGATCCCTTTGTCTGTGTAAATCACAGGCTCACTGACTGTCTTGCACATGGGGTCCTTGACTACTATTAGATCACATTTCACCACCAAGGGACCTATAAAATGTGAGCACTCTTTAGGATTCTGGCAGATACTGGATAGTGTATAGCTTTCTATAAGGAGAGATGTTCTTTGGAACCATGCTTGGAATGCCTTCAGTTCCTTGCTACTGCATCCCTAGGTTTTTAGAGAGCAATCAAGTCTGTGTTTTTGAATCTGATGATAGATTTACTGTAATATTCATTCTGACATACATTACAATACGGTGCCTTTGGAAAGTATTCAGACCCCTTGACTTGTTCCACATTTTGTTGGGTTACAGCCTCATTCTAAAATTGATTGAATTGTTGTTACACCTCATCAACCTACACACAATACCCAATAATAACAAAGAAATAAAGTTATTTAGACATTTTTGCTAATTTATTAAAGAGAAAGAAATGTAAATGTCACATTTACATAAGTATTCATACCCTTTACTCAGTACTTTGTTAAAGCACCTTTGGCAGCAATTACAGCCTCAAATCTTCTTGGGTATGATGCTACAAGCTTGGCACACCTGTATTTGGGGAGTTTCTCCCATTCTTCTCTGCAGATCCTCTCAAGCTCTCTCAAGTTGGATGGGGAGCATTGCTGCACAGCTATTTTCAGGTCTCTCCAGAGATGTGCGATCGGGTTCAAGTCCGGGCTCTGGCTGGGCCACTCAATGACATTCAAAGAATTGTCCTGAAGCTAATCCTGCGCTGTCTTGGCTGTCTGCTTGGGGTTGTTGTCCTGTTGGAGGGTGAACCTTCAACCCAGTCTGAGGTCCTGAGCGCTCTTGAGCAGGTTTTCATCAAGGATCTCTGTACTTTGCTCCGTTCATCTTTGCCTCGATCCTGACTAGCGGAAAAACACCCTCACAGCATGATGCTGCCACAACCATGCTTCACCGTAGGGATGGTGCCAGGTTTCCTCCAGACGTGACGCCTGCCATTCAGGCCATAGAGTTCAATTTTGGTTTCATCACACCAGAGAATCTTGTTTTTCATGGTCTGAGAATCTTTAGGTGAGTTTTGGCAAACTCCAAGCAGGCTGTCATGTGCATTTTACTGAGGAGTGGCTTCCATCTACCAAAAGGGCCTGATTGGTAAAGTACTGCAGAGATGGTTGTCTTTCTGGAAGGTTCTCCCATCTCCACAGAGGAACTCAGAGCTCTGTCAGAGTGACCATCGGGTTCTTGGTCACCTCCCTGACCAAGGCCCTTCTCCCCCTTTTTCTCAGTTTGGCCAGGTGGCCAGCTCTAGGAAGAGTCTTGGTGGTTCCAAACTTCTTCCATTCAAGAATGATGGAGGCCACTGTGTTCTGGAGGACCTTCAATGCTGCAGAATGTTTTTTGGTACCCTTTCCCAGATCTGTGCCTCAACACAATCCTGTCTCAGAGCTCTACGGACAATACCTTCGACCTCATGGCTTGGTTTTTCCTCTGACATGCACTGTCAACTGTGGGACCTTATATAGACAGGTGTGTGCCTTTCCAAAGCATGACCAATCAATTGAATTCACCACAGGTGCTTTCCAATCAAGTTGTAGAAACATCTCAAGGATGATCAATAGAAACCGGATGAACCTGAGCTAAATTTTTCGCGTCTCAAAGCAAAGGGTATGAATACTTATTTAAATAAGATATTTCAGTTTTAATTTTTGCATAAATTTGCTCACATTTCTAAATACCTGTTTTCGCTTTGTCATTATGGGGTATTGTGTGTAGATTGATGAGGATTTTTATTTTATTTAATCCATTTTAGAATAAGCCTGTAACGTAACAAAATGTGGAAAAAGTCAAGGGTTCTGAATACTTTCCGAAGGCTCTGTATATAGTGTACAGGATCTATAAGGAGAGATGTAGTTCTTTGGAACCATTGGAACACCGCCAGATTCTCCAGTAAATTAATCACTGTTGACATTGCGTCTCCGAGTTGTAACGCCAACCGAGCCTGTGTTTTTTACTTTGATGATAGGTTTACTGTAATATTTGTTGTGAGGATTTATTTTATAGCTCATAGTCACGGTTTGGTAAATGTGAATGTTGTTTTTGGTTATTAAACAAAAAAAATATCAAATGAGGGGCCGTGGCAAAACCACAGATTCCTACGAGAAAACTTACCCCTTTTCCTTTCATCAACAACATCTGCAAACCAAACTCCAAAACGTGATATTTCAATGTCACCTATAAAACATATGACTGAAACGGTTAGGGTCGTTGTCTTACAGTGGTGGCACTGACCCCGGCACACATGTCGGCATGGGTTCAAATCCGGCCCACTGTTGACTCCACCTCCTCCTACCTTTCCTGTCTTCTCTCTACTGTCTTATCTGTTCAGTAAAAAACATAGAAAATACAAAAGGAGTGTGACTGCCTCACTGCCTCACTCCTTAATATATATATATATACAAAAGTATGCGGACACACCTTAAAATTTGTGGATTCACACCCTTTGCTGACAGGTGTATAAAATCGAGCACACAGCCATGCAATCTCCACAGACAAACATTGACAGTAGGTTGACCCATACTATGGACTTTCAACGTGGCACCATCGTAGGGTGCCACCTTTACAACAAGTCCTGTTGTGTGCTGCTATTGTGAAGTGCAACACTCACTACCAAGTTCCAAACTGCCTCTGGAAGCAACGTCAGCACAATAACTGTTCGTCGGGAGCTTCATGAAATGGGTTTCCATGGCCGAGCAGCTGCACACAAGCCTAAGATCCCCATGCGCAATGCCAAGCGTTGGCTGGAGTGGTGTAAAGCCTGCCAACATTGGACTCTGGACCAGGGGAAACGCATTCTATGGAGTGATGAATCACCATCTGGCAGTCTCACGGTCCATACAGAAATGGTTTGTTGAGATCGGTGTGGAAGAACTTGACTGGCATGGACAGAGCCCTGACCTAAACCCCATCAAACACCTTTGCGATGAATTGGAACGCCGACTGCGAGCCAGGCATATAATCGCCAATATCAGTGCCCAACCTCACTAATGCTCTTGTGGCTGAATGGAAGCAAGCCCCGCAGCAATGTTCCAACATCTACTGGAAAGCCTTCCCAGAAGAGGGGAGGCTGTTATAGCAGCAACGAGGGAATCAACTGCATATTAACGCCCATGACTTCGCAATGAAATGTGCGACGAGCAGATGTCCACATAATTTTGGTCATATATATATATATATATATATATATATATATACAGTGCCTTGCGAAAGTATTCGGCCCCCTTGAACTTTGCGACCTTTTGCCACATTTCAGACTTCAAACATAAAGATATAAAACTGTATTGTTTTGTGAAGAATCAACAACAAGTGGGACACAATCATGAAGTGGAACGACATTTATTGGATATTTCAAACTTTTTTAACAAATCAAAAACTGAAAAATTGGGCGTGCAAAATTATTCAGCCCCTTTACTTTCAGTGCAGCAAACTCTCTCCAGAAGTTCAGTGAGGATCTCTGAATGATCCAATGTTGACCTAAATGACTAATGATGATAAATACAATCCACCTGTGTGTAATCAAGTCTCCGTATAAATGCACCTGCACTGTGATAGTCTCAGAGGTCCGTTAAAAGCGCAGAGAGCATCATGAAGAACAAGGAACACACCAGGCAGGTCCGAGATACTGTTGTGAAGAAGTTTAAAGCCGGATTTGGATACAAAAAGATTTCCCAAGCTTTAAACATCCCAAGGAGCATTGTGCAAGCGATAATATTGAAATGGAAGGAGTATCAGACCACTGCAAATCTACCAAGACCTGGCCGTCCCTCTAAACTTTCAGCTCATACAAGGAGAAGACTGATCAGAGATGCAGCCAAGAGGCCCATGATCACTCTGGATGAACTGCAGAGATCTACAGCTGAGGTGGGAGACTCTGTCCATAGGACAACAATCAGTCGTATATTGCACAAATCTGGCCTTTATGGAAGAGTGGCAAGAAGAAAGCCATTTCTTAAAGATATCCATAAAAAGTGTCGTTTAAAGTTTGCCACAAGCCACCTGGGAGACACACCAAACATGTGGAAGAAGGTGCTCTGGTCAGATGAAACCAAAATTGAACTTTTTGGCAACAATGCAAAACGTTATGTTTGGCGTAAAAGCAACACCCACAGTTTGACTTTCTTATGGCTCATCCTAATAGAAATGTATTGTCTGAACTGAATTCCTCCCTTATCAGATAGAATGTCCGGGGAAGCTGCAGTGCCTGACTGCATCCCAAATGTCACCCTATTCCCTATTACACTACTTTGGACACCTCTGGTCAAAAGTATTACACAATATAGGGAATAGGGTGCCATTTGGGATGCAGACCACTAGGTGTCTGCCATCGCTCCCCTATATTTTAATTAAATTACAGAGCCAAATAGAACATACATGTTCCTGATGACTATCCAACCAAAGAATTTTAAACGTGATGGTTCTTTTTGCCTTCAAGCATTAGTCCAAAACATTCAGGGTTTTTCTTCGAACGAGAGGTCTATAATTATGTTTTCAGTGTGGTGCCCGAGCAACAACCTCTCCCTCAACATCAGAAAGACCAAGGAGCTGATCGTGGACTACAGGAAATGGAGGGCCGAGCACGCCCCATTCACATCGAAGAGGCTGTAGTGGAGGGGGTTGAGAGCTTCAAGTTCCTCTGTGTCCACATCACTAAGGACCTATCATGGTCCAAATACACCAACACAGTCGTGAAGAGGGTACGACAAAACCTCTTCCCCCTTTAGGAGGCTGAAAAGATTTGGCATGGGCCCTCATATCCTCAAAACGTTATACAGCTGCACCATTGAGAGCGTCTTGACTGGCTGCATCACCGCTTGGTAAGGCAACTGCTTGGCATCTGACCATAAGGCGCTACAGATTGTAGTGCATATGGGCCAGTGTATCACTGGCGCCGAGCTCAATGGCATGTCATCCAGGACCTCTATACCAGGTGGTGTCAGAGGGAGGTCATAAAAATTGTCAAAGACTCCAGACACCCAAGTCATAGACTGTTCTCTTTGCTACCGCACGGCAAGCAGTACCAGAGCGCCAAGTCTGGGAACAAAAGGCTCCTTTACAGCTTCTACCCCCCAAGCCATAAGACTGCTGAACAGTTCATCAAATATCTACCCTGTCTATTTGCATTGACCCCCTTTTTATTTTCACTGACCCTCTTGAACTGGCTCTCTTCACACTCACTGAACTCTACTCACAGACTCACACATACTACACACACACACACACACACACACACACACACACACACACACACACACACACACACACAATCACGCTCTTTCACGCTCTTTACATGCGCTGCTACTACTCTGTTAGTTATCTATCCTGATTGTCAAAATCAAATACAATTTCATTGGTCACAAATACACATGGTTAGCAGATGTTAATGTGAGTGTAGCGAAATGTTTGTGCTTCTAGTTCCGACCATGCAGTAATATCTATGTTTAGTCACATTTACCCCTACCTACATGCACATTTTACCTCAATTAGCTCAACTATCTCGTACCCCTGCACATTGACTCGGTACCTGTAGTGAGGTGTGTACTGGCGGCAGAGAAGTCAGGTGCAGGAGAGCGGAAACTGATTTACAACGGTTTCGTTTAATATCCATAAACCACCGTCAACAGAACAATACAATTAATGGGCCAAACAAAACCCTGTAAATAACAGCATACCGTTGTACTACAAGAAGCAATTACGGACAAGGACATGGGGGGGAACCCGAGGGTTAATTACACAACATGGAATTGATGGAATTGGAACCAGGTGTGATGGAAGACAAGACAAAACCAATGGAAAATGAAAAGTGGTTCAACGATGGCTGGAAGGTCGGTGACTTCGACCGCCGAACGCCGCCGGAACAAGGAGAGAGACCAACTTCGGCAAAAGTCGTGACAGTACCGGTATTCCTTGTGTATAGTCTCGTTATTGTTATTTTATTGTGTTACAGAGAGAGAGAGAGGGAGAGACAGAGACAGAGAGATAGAGAGAGATAGAGAGAGAGAGAGAGAGAGACAGGGAGAGAGAGAGAGAGAGAGAGATAGAGAGAGATGGAGAGAGAGAGAGAGAGAGAGAGAGAGAGAGACAGGGAGAGAGAGAGAGAGACAGACAGACACAGAGAGGGAGAGAGAGAGAGACAGAGAGAGAGAGAGAGAGAGAGAGAGAGAGAGAGAGAGAGACAGACACAGAGAGGGAGAGAGAGAGAGACAGAGAGAGAGAGAGAGACAGAGAGAGAGAGAGAGAGAGAGAGAGAGAGAGAGAGAGAGACAGAGACAGAGACAGAGACAGAGACAGAGACAGAGAGAGCGCTAAAATGGAAAGGTTAGAAAGGAGGTTTGCTGGAGAAATGCAGTTTTGAACTCTTCCCTTGAAATCACAGTCGGAACTGACACAATAACATTCATGGAGTGGTCAGATATCAAAATAACATCAATAAGGCTTTTGTGGAGATGCTCTGTGCCTTGAGTCGATATGCCAGCATGACTGTGGCCAATGTGGAGAAGCATCAAAGACAGAGTGTGTCCCGGTCAAAATGTTGCACTATGGAATAGGGTGCTATTTGGGATTTAATCCTAAATCTAACCAAAGACAGACTTATCTCACACTGACACTAAAATTGCATGACCGTTTTTTAAATTTGTTTGAACAGTTTCCTCGAGCGTGAGACCATGACACAGCGAGAGAGAGAGAGAGCAATAGAGCGAAAGGTTAGGAAGGAGGTTTGAATCATACTCATAATCACAGACAGCACTTTGAATCGTTCTGAATCATACTCATAATCACAGACAGCACTTTGATTCATTCTGAATCATACTCATAATCACAGACAGCACTTTGAATCTTTCTGAATCATACTCATAATCACAGACAGCACTTTGAATCTTTCTGAATCATACTCATAATCACAGACAGCACTTTGAATCGTTCTGAATCATACTCATAATCACAGACAGCACTTTGATTCATTCTGAATCATACTCATAATCACAGACAGCACTTTGAATCGTTCTGAATCATACTCATAATCACAGACAGCACTTTGATTCATTCTGAATCATACTCATAATCACAGACAGTACTTTGAATCGTTATGAATCATACCCATAATGATTCTAAGGAGAAATGCCACATCAGCATGGCCTACTGTTCAATCAGCCGTTTACATTTAGGTTTTACCTAGCGTGTCAACTTCCAGACACACCAATGTGTTTAGCCTCAATGTGTTTGTTTCAATGGAAGCAGAATGGCTCTTTCCAACTGCTTTCCTCAGCAGTGGAGGCAAAATCAGGAAAGGCCAGGTGTATTGTTGGATCCAACATGGGTTGTTTGTGGTTTTGCTTCTAAGGAACTAAATTGGGTCATGAACTTCTACAACAATCTGTTTGTTTGTTCTCGGTTCCATGGGCATGTTCCTCTTATTTCACCACTTTGAAGTTGACAGGAATCTTAACAGCTAAATGAACTGACAGACTGATTATATTAGAGCCTTGGAAGGTCAGTCTGCCCTCCCATCTTGCACGTAAATACCGTTGGTGGCTCCAAATGTACTCACAAGAGTATATCCTGTGTCATTTCGTGACATTGGCCTAGGATACAAGTTTTAAAAGCAACCATAACGCACAAATCCTAACTTAAGATCTTTGGCGCTTGAGATTAGAATTTTCACCCAAATCTCCCAATTACATCTATGGAAGATTAATGCGAACATCAGAGTTACGACTGATGTGCTTGTCTGAAGTTACTCTCTCGTGAACTTCAAGTCGTGTATCTGAATCAAATCTTAATGCCAGGATGTAGGGTGATTACAGGACTAAAGGCTGCATGAGGCACACTTCATGTTCCCTTGTTGTCTGTAGTTGACGTAACCTTTGTGGTATGACAAATATAAAACAAAACCACAACTGCAGACCTGCAGACTCCCAACCAGCAGTGGTGCTGCTGTTGACCTGGCCAAAGACATTGTCTGACTACCAAATGGCACCACTATGTAGGGACTATGTAGGGACTATGTAGGGACTATGTAGGGACTATGTAGAGACTATGTAGAGACTATGTAGGGACTATGTAGGGACTATGTAGGGACTATGTAGGGACTATGTAGAGACTATGTAGAGACTATGTAGGGACTATGTAGGGACTATGTAGGGACTATGTAGGGACTATGTAAGGACTATGTAGGGACTATGTAGGGACTATGTAGGGACTATGTAAGGACTATGTAAGGACTATGTAGGGACTACGTAAGGACTATGTAGGGACTATGTAGGGACTATGTAGGGACTATGTAAGGACTATGTAGGGACTATGTAGGGACTATGTAGGGACTATGTAAGGACTATGTAGGGACTATGTAAGGACTATGTAGGGACTATGTAAGGACTATGTAGGGACTATGTAAGGACTATGTAGGGACTATGTAAGGACTATGTAGGGACTATGTAGGGACTATGTAGGGACTATGTAAGGACTATGTAGGGACTATGTAAGGACTATGTAGGGACTATGTAAGGACTATGTAAGGACTATGTAGGGACTACGTAAGGACTATGTAGGGACTATGTAGGGACTATGTAAGGACTATGTAAGGACTATGTAGAGACTATGTAGGGACGAGGGTCTCCTGCTATGGAGAAATGGATACAACTCTAATTGAATGATCCCCTCAGTGTGGTCAATTCATTTCCACTGCGCCACTATGGCTCTGTGGTCATTGTGGTCATCCAGATGAAAGACTTGGGGTTAGTTAGATGGCTGGTGGTGGCTGTTATAGAGCCACAGGCCAGTTAGCGTGATGACCGGTTGCACTATGACCTCTTGGACAGACCTCTGGATTTCTTATTTTCTGCCCTGAGGCTCTTGCGTCCCTGCCTTTCCTTAACTTTCCTTTCATCTCCTTTCCTCTCCTCTCCTATCCTTCCCGTTCCTCTCCTTTCCTCTCCTTTCCTCTCCTCTTCTTTCCTCTCCTCTCCTTTCCTCTCCTTTCCTTTCATTTCCATTCCTTCCCTTCCCTTCCCTTTCCTCTCCTTTCCTCTTCTTTCCTTTCCTTTCCTCTCCTTTCCTTTCCTTTCCTTTCCTCTCTTCTACTTTCCTTTCATCTAATTTCCTCTCCTTTCCATTCCACTCCTTTCCTCTCCTTTCCTTTCCATTCCTTCCCTCTCCTTTCCTTTATTTTCCTTTCCTCCCCTTTCATTTCCTCTCCTCTCCTTTCATTTCCTCTCCTTTCCTCTTCTTTCTTTTCCTTTCCTGTTCTCCTCTTTTTTCTTCTTCTGACTTTTCTCACTCTACTGTATATGCTCACTGAACTCTGGACACTCATCGGTTTCTCATTTTTCTTCTCTACACACATTCCCTCTATCTCTCTCCCTCTCGCTCTCTCATTGTAGCTGAAGCTATAGAGTTGAAGTCGGATGTTTACATGCACTTAGGTTGGAGTCATTAAAACTCATTTTTCAACCACCACAAATGTATTGTTAACAAACTATAGTTTTGGCAAGTTGGTTAGGACATCTAATTTGTGCTTGACACAAATCATTATTATTATAATTGTTTACAGACAGATTATGTCACTTATAATTCACTGTATCACAATTCCAGTGGGTCAGAAGTTTAAATGCACTAAGTTGACTGTGCCTTTAAACAGCTTGGGAAATTCCAGAAAATGATGTCATGGCTTTAGGAGCTTCTATTAGGCTAATTGACATAATTTGAGTCAATTGGAGGTGTACCTGTGGATGTATTTCAAGGCCTACCTTCAAACTCAGTGTCTCTTTGCTTGACATCATGGGAAAATCAAAAGAAATCAGCCAAGACCTCAGAAAAAGTTGTAGACCTCCACAAGTCTGGTTCATCCTTGGGAGCAATTTCCAAACACCTGAAGGTACCACGTTCATCTGTACAAACAATAGTATGCAAGTATAAACACCATGGGACCATGCAACCGTCATACCGCTCAGGAAGGAGACGCATTCTGTCTCCTAGAGATGAACCTACTTTCCTGCGAAAAGTGCAAATCAATCCCAGAACAACAGCAAAGGACCTTGGGAAGATGCTGGAGGAAACAGGTACAAAAGTATCTATATCCACAGTAAAACGAGTCCTATATCGACATAACCTGAAAGGCCGCTCAGCAAGGAAGAAGCCACTGCTCCAAAACCGCCATAAATAAGCCAGACTACGGTTTGCAAATGCACATGGGGACAAAGATTGTACTTTTTGGAGAAATGTCCTCTGGTCTGATGAAACAAAAATATAACTATTTGGCCATAATGACCATCCTTATGTTTGGAGGAAAAAGGGGGAGGCTTGCTAGCCAAAGAACACCATCCCAACCGTGAAGCACGGGGGTGGCAGCATCATGCTGTGGGGGTGCTTTGAACTTCACAAAATAGATAGCATCATGAGGCTGAAAAATGATGTGGATATATTGAAGCAACATCTCAACCCATCAGTCAGGAAGTTAAAGCTTGGTCGCAAATGGTTCTTCCAAATGGACAGTAACTCCAAGCATACTTCCAATGTTGTGGCAAAATGGCTTAAGGACAACAAAGTCAAGGTATTGGAGTGGCCATCACAAAGCCCTGACCTCAATCCTATTGAAAATTTGTGGGCAGAACTGAAAAAGCGTGTGCGAGCAAGGAGGCCGACAAACCTGACTCAGTTACACCACCTCTGTCAGGAGGAATGGGCCAAAATTCACCCATCTTATTGTGAGAAGCTTGTGGAAGGCTACCCGAAACGTTTGACCCTAGTTAAACAATTTCAAGGCAATGCTAATTGAGTGTATGTAAACTTCTGACCCACTGGGAATGTGATGAAAGAAATAAAACCTGAAATAAATTATTCTCTCCACTATTATTCTGACATTTCACATTCTTAAAATGAAGTGGTGATCTTAACTGACCTAAGACAGGGATTTTTTACTCGCACACGCTTTTTCAGGATTAAATGTCAGGAATTGTGAAAAACTAAGTTTAAACGTTTTTGGCTAAGGTGTATGTAAACTCCCAACTTCAACTGTATGTTTAACTCTGTATAACCCATGTCCTTCCTCTACTAGGGCAAAGTGCACTCCAATAATGTTTACCCCCTGCACAGTGGCCCTGCCAGCCTGTTAACGTCTTGGGACAATGATCTTTGCTGTTGAACTATTTGTGAACTTCACGACTGGGTTTCACTGAATAGCCACATAATTTGGAGTCACTTACATAAACATGACAGGAGGCGTGAGTCCCAAATGGCACCCTATTCACTATATAGAAGCCCAATGGGCCCTGGTCAAAAGTAGTGCACTAAACAAGGAATAGGGTGCCATTTTTTTATGCAAAAATAATGAACCATCCTGTGTATAAGTAAAGACTTCCTCCAGAGGACTTCTGTTTTAAGCAGAAAACATTCACTTGATATATAAATAGGTATTAACTGTTCTATAATTCTGATTTTGAGCAATTGTGTTCCTTGTTATTTCTCAAGACTGTTGTCATGATTGTTTGGATGGGTTTTCCAAAGCAAATGTAGTCACTCACATTGGCTTAAACCAGACGAAACACTGTGCTGTGTCCCAAATGGCACCTTATTCCCTTTATAGTGCATTACATTTGTGTGCTCTGGTTAAAAGAAGTGCACTATATAGGGTGCCATTTGAGACGGAACACTGCGTGTGTTCTGTTTACCCACACACAGACAATGGATGTAAAATGTGCTCTTCAGTCATCTTCAGTCTAAAGTGCATTTTAGTAATCAGAGCATCAGAGGTCCTTTGCCTCCCTACTGATCAGCGGGCTGCAGTGCTGCACAGCCAAATGAAAACACATGTCAGATTAAGGCCTAACGAGCAGATTAACGAGGAGAGAGTTTAGACAAAACTCAGATTCAGAGCAGTGCTGCACTGCGATCTCACAGCTGCTTTCCCTCCCTGGATTTACAGAACAGAAAGCACCCACTTCCAGATGTCTTCAGGACTTAGTAAACGCCTCGAGTCTCAAGAACTGCGTACCAGACCTGGGTTGAAGTACTCTTTGAAATGATTTCAAATACTTAATCTGTGCTTGATTGACCTTGCCTGATTTAAATAGACCAATAGAATAGTAGCACACCAAGCTCATCTGTCACTCCAGGCAGGCTAGATCAAACATTCAAAATATTTGAAACGTTTCAAATAGTATTTGAACCCAGGACCTGCTGTCTACAGCATGTTTGTACAAAGCCTGTCCCCCTTGAGAGTGAAAGTTCACTGTGAATAGTCATATTGTCCTATTAATATGTCGACTTTTGAGATACCATGGTAACATGATGTGTATGCGTGTCTGTGCTAACAACAGTCATGAGACACTGAACATCAAACAGCCAAATATAGCAACCTGGTCTCGGAGCATTTCATTTTATAATTTTTTTGTAAATCCGAGACACTCCATTTATTATGATATGTTACGTTTTATATGTTTTGTATTAATTTGTGGATGTCCATCATCCATTTAGTATGATAAATAAAAAATTACAATTCGTATGATATGTTAAGAATTTGCTAAATTGACAATATTTTACGAATTTGCTAAAATTATAATATGCTACGATTTTGCAAAATATATGATATGTTACGAATTCTAATTTGTAGTGGATAACATTAGCTAGGCTAGGGGTTAGCATTAGGGGAATAGGGTTAAGGTTAGGAGTTAAGTTAAAGCGGAAGGGTTGGCTAAAAGTAGTTGAAAAGTTGCTAATTAAGCTAAAATGCTAAAGTTGTCCATTATGAGATTCAAACATGCAACCTTTGAGTTGCTAGATGTTCAGGTTATACACCCACCCATCCACCCTGACCAACCACCGACCATTCGTTTTTACCTTTAGTAACCTTCTGTCTTATGTAATCCTACCAAACATAATATATCATACTAATTTGAGTGTCCCAGATTTAGCTTTACTATGTTATGTCTAATCTATGAGACAAAGCTGAAAATGGTGCAATAGTGCTTTTGACTCTGTTTGGATCATGTGATTCTAGCTTTAGGCGATTTCAGAGTGGACAAAAGGTCCATAGGAATGCAGGGAGACGTCTTGCTGCTTAGGTCAGGATCTCTAAGGGGTCAAAGGTGAATCAGACGGTTGCCCAGTTAGTGTCCTCAGTTAAAGGGAGGATGGTCTATATCACTTCAGCATGGCAGAGGCTGCATCTCAAATGGCACTCTATTCCCTATACAGTGCACTACATTTGACCAGGGCCCATATAGGGAATAGTGTGACAGATAGGAAGACAGATAGGAAGTTAGGGTTAGCCGCCCACCAACAGCAGGGACCCTGGTGGAGAATAACTCTCTATCACGAGTGGCATGGAGGAATGCAGTCTAAGGCACGCCTGTATCAGGCGTCACTACTATGCCTTGTATCTGCTCCTCACGCAACACAAAGCCCTCAGGCTGACCCCCAAGTCTGTCTGAACTCATAAAGCAGCATTGTTTATTAGGCGGGACCGGAGAGGACCAATGATATGCACTGAGTGTACAAAACATTAAGAACACCTTCCTAATACCTTTCCAAGCCAACCCGTCATATTATAGCCGCTAACTACTACACACAGCTTACATTGTTAATGTCACCATATTAGGTAACCTTGTCACCATCATAGCTAGTCAACATAGCTACTAGAAGTAAACCCACTACAATCATGCAGCACAGTGTACAGTCAGCAAGCAGTTTAGCAGTTACACTGTCAGGCCCCGGTCGCAATAAATTAATATAACCAAAAGCTTACCTTGACTTAGAACAGTTCCAGTGGATAGCCATAGCCAGCAAGCTAACATTAGCACCCCTCTCTATTTCAGATCGGTGTTGGAGTAGGATAAACTAGCTAGGTGCATTCGCTAGCTAAGTGAAAGTGTTTTTATTTTATTTATTTTTTACAAAATATGAAATCTCTCTCTCACTCTTGCTTTTCCTTAATTTGTTAAGAAATACATTTGTTCAAAACTGTTCAACTATTGTCTTTCTCTCTCTTTGAGTCAACTACTCACCACATTTTGTGCACTACAGTGCTAGCTAGCTGGAGCTTATGCTTTCAGTACTGGATTGATTCTCTGATCCTTTGATTAGGCTGACAACATGCCAGTTCATGCTGCAAGAACTCTGATAGGTTGGAGGACATTCTCCAGAAGTTGTCATAATGAGTGTGTAAGTCTATGGAAGGGGTGAGAAACATGAGCCTCCTAGGTTTTGTAGTGAAGTCAATGTATCCAGAGGAGGACGGAAACCAGCTGTCCTCCGGCTACACCATGGTACAGAGTTACTGTAGACTTTCATTGTTTTAATCAATTATTTGATGATGTGAATATATTTAGTATAGTTTTATCTTTAAAGGATAATTTTTTTTATGTTTCTCTATTTTTATTTTTATGAAATTCACTGAGGAGGATGGTCCTCCCTTTCCACCTGAGGAGCCTCCACTGACTCCAACGTTTCCCACAGTTGTGTCAAGTTGGCTGGATGTCCTTTGTGTGCTGGACCATTCTTGATACACACAACAAACTGTTGAGCGTGACAAACCCAACAGTGTTGCAGTTCTTGACACAAACCGGTGTGCCTGGCACCTACTACCATACCCTGTTCAAACGCACTTAAATATTTTGTATTGCCCATTCGCCTTCTGAATGGCACACATACACAATCCATGTCTCAATTGTCTCAAGGCTTAAAATACTTATTTAACACGTCTCCTCCCCTTCATCTAGACTGATTGATGTGGATTTAACAAGTGACATCAATAAGGGACCATAGCTTTCACCTGGATTCACCTGGTCAGTCTATGTCATGGAAAGAGCAGGTGTTCATAATGTGCATAATATACAGCGAACACTGTTTTGAAGCCACCGTGTCTCCATGTTGGTTCTCCCTCTCCATTGTGAAAAAGATTTTGGAAGCTATGGATATGCATTTATTAATGTCTACATTTGTTTTTACCACGTTTATTCCACTAGACACCTTAATGCATACGTAAAAAAGTATATAATGTGAGCTAAACATTAAAAAAAAATCTTAAATACATTTTGTCCTTGAAACATTTAATTGAAATAATCTAGAGTTCTATTAATTCCTATGGAGGACTGCTCCTACTAAGGTGACAAGTGGCTTCGAAACGCATCTCATTGGCCAATACATAGCATCAGCAATCTAGTGTTTATATACATAATTGGAGAGGACAGCATACGTCTTGAATACTTGACTCATTCTCCACACGACTGTGGAGGAGTTGGAGATTAGACTTGTGTCCCAAATGGCACCCTATTCCCTGTATAGTGCACTACTTCTGACCAGAGCCCTATGGACCGTGGTGCACTAGAATCGTAAATAGGGTGCTGTTTGGGATGGAGATCAGATCTAGTACAGCTGTAGTCTAAAAATAAGAGTTACTGCTGTGTCCTCTGCCTGCCCATGTGGATAGAAAAGAGTGGACATGGTCTGGTCACTCTTGTGAATCAACTCAAAGGTGTTTGTGTTTTTCAGGTGTGCTGTGTAGAAATTGATTATTGACATCTTTCTAATGACCGCCAGGACAAACATTAATGTATTGATAAGTACGTTTTTGTGCTATAATATGGATGAAAAATAGCCTTGATCACCAATCATCATGAGGACTCCAGTCACCATGTCTGTGTTTCCATCTCGGGGTCAGTCAGACACTACAAGGCTGAAACAGAGGTGTTTGTGGCCAGCCGGCTGGAATCACACAGCCCAGTAAGCCCCATTAGGGAACACTGCTTTTCTTTCAGAGAGAAGGTGACAGTGTTTGTCTGCCTGCCTGTCTATCTGTCCGGACTGCGTCCCAAATGGCACCTATTCCCTACATGGGGTACTGGTCAAAAGTAGTACGCTATATAGGGAATAGGGTGCTATTTGGGATGCAGCCTTTGTCTGTCAAGCTGAGCGGAGAGGAGGCCATTACCAGGGGAGGTTGAGAGGAGGTTGAGGTGGTGAGTTTGAGTTAATTAACATCATATGTTTTGGGGGAGTGGGTTCCGTCTCTGGGAGGTATGTCCCCTCAGGCTCAGGCAGAAAGGGGTGATAAACTTGTCTTGGTGACAAATACTAAAACCATGTCAAAACGCGGCCAGACTGACAGTGTTTATTGCTTTCGCTTAACTCACTTAAATGTGTAGAAGGGTAGACGGTGTGTCATCTGACAAAGGGCTCTTTTCCCGTTAACTCTCAAAGGTATATACGTTAAATTTTCAGTATTTAGACTTGAGTACACACTTTAAATGTTTGTTTAACCTAAACGGTACACTGACTGAGGCATTTGGTATAGTGACACATTTAAGTGGTTGGCCCCCTAGGTTCAATTTGACTGTATTTGTTCAAGGCCTGAACAGACAGGTGTTTTGTAACGTTGTGCTCATTAACAGTGGCTTACGCTCTTTTCTAGACACCTTAGCTAGACCTGTAAAATGGCGCTCTGTTGTTGAAGACCCAGGTAATTATGGTACGTTGTTTGTCGACACCCAGCAGGTGAGGATCACCTTCGCGTGGCCGAAATTTGCAATGTCCTGTCTGGTCCTTAAGGGAATCTGTCTATTATCCTCTGCCTATGTACATTGTGTAGCTTATGATCACCTATAAAAACACGTCGTAGTTAATGCACCAGACAAGAGATCCTCATAATCAAACAATACCATCAATCAAACTCCAAACATAAAACATACATGAATTATGACGACAATCTTTGCACCTGACTAGTTTATTGGTCACAGACAGTCACAGCTTAGGGCATAAAATGTGTTTCCAATGTTTAAATGAACACTGCATTATAAAATCTATTCATTCTGTTCACGGCAGGCTTTATTTGACCTGTGGGAAGCGTTTTAAGTGGCCTCTTGTAAAGCACTAGTGCCTAGCACTTCAGTGATGTTGTGTATGTATGCCATTTTTATTCATTTGCATCATGCCCCACTCAGATGGACTCGTAAAAGCAGCACCATGGGGAGATAGAATGCAGATGGCTATACAGGCCTGACCTGGGGCTTTCATTGCTCACTGAGACAGCCCTATTAACCAACCAAAAATCTATCCTCACACCCTTGTTAAATAGACTACTTTCCCCCTTATTGTCCAGTAGAATCGCTGGTTAGGTTATTCATGCCCTCTTAGGAGAATGGTCTGGTAAGTGCTTTGCTTTGGTTCACTACAAATACACACACACACACACACACACACACAGACACACACACACACACACACACACACACACACACACACACACACACACACACACACACACACACACACACACACACACACACACACACACACACACACACACACACACACACACACTACAATAGCACGTCCATCTGGGGCTTAAAACAGTAGTAACCTTCTTGTCCTAAAGTAAGGACTTCCTTAACAACTGAATGTGATATTCTAACACAATAATTGTCCTCCTATATCATATATCTTATTACCATTTGGACTATGCTAGTTGTGTTACCTTACCCTCCCCACGGCTATATTCTCTCCATCATCTATCATCTGGAAGGCATCATGGGAACGTTTACAAGCCCGGCCAGCTTTTCTTTACTTGCACGCACACCACACACACACACACACACACACACACACACACACACACACACACACACACACACACACACACACACACACACACACACACACACACACAAAAACACACACGCACACACACACACACACACACACAAAATACACGCTGGGAATAAATCAGTGTGCCTGCAAGGCTAGCAGCCTCCCTCCATCCTCTCCTCCTCTCGCTAGAGAAGTCAAGTCATTAGTGATTCCACTGGCAAAGCCACGCTCAGGGTTAATTCAGCCTGCGGTGTCAAACAGGCTGGAAACTGGAAACTGTCGATGGACGGACACACTCTGTCTGAGTCTCAGCTGGGTCCTGCTCCAGGGCAGATGGAAAATGTCTCATCAGACACAGTCAGACATACCGTTAGCCAGACACAGCTGTAACACCATTGCCAGAGACAGAGACACACTTCCAGGACAAACTCACTCACTCCTAGTCACTCCCCTGGCCCTAAAATTAGATGCAACCCTACAGATGGTGTGTCTTAGAACAGAATGCAACACTGTGCCTCCCTGCTGGTGCAGACAGACACCAACCCCTCCCTCCCTTTCTCTCTTTCTCTCTTTTGTCTTTCTCTTTCGTCTCTCTCTCCTCGTCCTCCCAACCCCACTCCGTTTGCAGTTCTATTGGGCCAAGCAGCTGAGGAGGATGAGCAACCCCATCCTTCCCCCTCTATTTCCACACAGGCAGCAAAAAGAACCCACAGTGAATCCTACAGGGAAATTAAAAAGAGGAGAGGTGGAACCCTTCATTGGTGATCTCTAATCCACCCGAGGATGGGGAGTTTTTTGGCGGAGTGGGACAGAGACAGCCGTCGTCATCAAGCCTGCTTAGACAGCAGCCATGGGATTAGGAAGAGACAACTATACAGGATTCAGAAAATACTAATTCACCCTTGAGTACCATCCAGTACTTGCAGTGTTGCTGTTTTCATTTTACATATTGATCCCATTATGTGTGATCCGTGGGGTAAACAAAACAGTTAGTGTGTTCACATTGATTCATGTGGTTAGAGTAGATACTATTGGTTCACGTGTTGTCCATATGTTAGCAGGCTGGGTTACAAAGATATACTCTCTCACACACACACAAACACACACCCCAGAGAGGTGCCTGAGAGCCCAATGAGAGAACAAACCTGGCCTCTAGTAGTTGCCTTGAAAAGGGCATTGTCTAAAACCTCACGTCAACAGCTTTTTACAAGGGCTTGTGTTCTTAGCCATGAGAAAACAACTTGTCCACAGAGAGAAATTCCTCTGCCAATGTACCATGATGGGGCTGTCTACGTACAGAATCAAACTCCCGGGCAAACTTGCTGATGAAGTAGCTGTGTGTAAAGCCTAGGATACGTCCCCAATGGCATCCTATTCCCTATATAGTGCACTACTTTTGACCCGGGCCCTGGTCAAAAGTAGGGCACTACATAGGGAATAGGGTGCCATTTGGGGCGTAGCCCTAGACTTATTTTTGCAGGCCAGGCAGAGGCTGTTTCCACAGCTGGCTCAGAAAGGAAAAGGGTTGTTGGCTCGGCTGTGCCTGGAAAAAAAAGTAGTATGTTCTCCAACAGGCACCATGAGCTCATCATTTCATCTCCGCATTTCACACACATACACACGGTCACACATGAGAGAGAGAGTGCATTCACAGTTCACACCCAATCACGTTTAATGGAATTAGGTACAGTATAAAACAGAAGGGTTGGGGTTGGGTTCATCTTTTGTGGACAGATTCACGTTAAACGGGAGTGACAACTTTCGCGAGAACTTTACTTCTGGGTAACCGAGATTAGGGTTGGGTTATCCTCCGCTTGTTCTCAAACACTCACACACAGACGTTACAGTACACACACAAACATGTACGCACATTCTAGTACTGTAGAGATTAGAGAATTATCTTTGTTAGCTGACCCAGAGTGGTAGGGCACAGGGAATGGTCTATATAAGAATGAGCTGATAATATTTTAGGTGATAATGTATGAGGTTATAATGTATGAAGTGACCATGTATGAGGCGATAATGCATGAGCCGATAATTTATGGGACGATAATGTGTGAGGTGATATTGTCTGAGGTTCCCATGGAACACTGATAACAGAGGCAGATGAAGTCCCCCCTGGAGCATACTGCTCCGTGGGAGTACAAACGTTCTCATGTTTCCTCATCTTCGTTGTCTTGTTATTACAACCCTCCCAGTGGGTATAGACCCTCAGTAGTTACCTCAACTCCCATATCATCCATCCATAGCATTCTACAACGGGCTTTTCATCTCAGTAGATTGAGGGCGTGTGGTCAAATCTCTAAACCTAACAAAGGAGTTGGGTTTGAGGAGCAGAGCTATTGTATGATTAACCCAAACCGCTGTCTGAGTTGGTCTTGGAATGACGCTATGTGCAACATAGCCTGGAATCCAAACTGATTATTGTTTCCGTATTGTTTGATCAACTCTGGGGCCTTTTTCCTGAACCATCAGGTGTGTTTGACTCCCCCTCCCCTTTCTAGCTCTAACTTGGCTGACAGCTACTTTATTGAGGAAAAGTATACTTACTAGGCCTGTGACATGTGCTTGTCCCACCTAGCTATCTTAGGACGAATGCACTAACTGTAAGTCGCTTTGGATAAGACCGTCAGTTATATAACTAAAATGTAAATGTTAATGTCCAGTCTGAGATTCAAAGGTTGGGGGTTCAATTCCTCATTCACGCTATAGAAACAATAAATGGGCTCCAGCCCATTCTTTATTATTATTTTTGAATATATCTTTTTTTAAATCTCCCCAATTTGGTATCCAATTGGCAGTTACAGTCTTGTCTCATCGCTGCAACTCTCGTACGGGCTCGGGAGAGGCGAAGGTCGAGAGCCGTGCGTCCACCGAAACACAACCCAATCAAGCCGCACTGCTTCTTGGCACATTGCCAACTTATCCCAGAAGCCAGCCGCACCAATGTGTCGGAGGAAACACCGAACACCTGGCGACCGTGTCAGCGTGCACTGCACCCGGCCCGCCACAGGAGTCACTAGTGAGCGATGGGACAAGGACATCCCTGCCGGGCAAACCCTCCCCTAACCCAGACGATGCCGGGCCAATTGTGCACCGCACCATGAGTCTTCGGGCCGCGGCCAGCCATGACAGAGCCTGGACTCAAACCCGGAATCTCTAGTGGAACATCTAGCACTGCGATGCAGTGTCTTAGACCACTGCGCCACTCGGGAGGCCTTTCTACGGGTCGTTCTGGCTCTGACAAGGCTTTATACTACTACTACTACTACTACTACTACTACTACTACTACTACTGCCACACTATTGTTAGCTATAGCAGCAGCAGTTTTGTACAGTAAGTCTTATACTGATCCTCTCCTATGTCCTCTCCTCAGGTATGACTATGTGGAGGTGTTTAACGGTGGGGACGAGAAGGCTCCAACCCTGGGGAAGTTCTGTGGGAAGATCGCCCCCTCCCCTATCATCTCAAGTGGCAGCCAGCTTCTCATCAAGTTTGTGTCCGACTACGAAACCCACGGGGCTGGATTCTCCGTACGTTACGAGGTCTTCAAGACAGGTCAGCCTCTTTGGATATGGTGTTGAACCGTTTGTAAAGTATTTCTAACTATTGTGTGTTATTACTTGTGTCCCTCTGTTCAAATACAGACTTAACGTCTTAGGGGCAAATTCTAACTTCCACTTAAGTCACATGTTCACTTAGTGATTCATTGATAGCAACGGGAGACTAAGGGAAAATTCGACTTAAGTGGGAGTAAGGATTTGGCACTAAGAGGCTGAGTCTTCTGTTCAAGGTTTTACAGGCTCAAGTCTCACTGAGAGAAAGAGAGAGAGAGAGAGAGAGAGGGGGGGGGTTGAGGAGAGAGAGAGGGAGGAAAGGAGGCAGAGGGAATTGAGAAAGAGAGAGATAGAGGAGAGAGATGGAGAGAGTGAAAGAGAGAGATAAAAAGAGATAGAGGAGAGAGATGGAGAGGGTGAAAGAGAGAAATATAAAGAGATAGAGAGAGAGAGAAATATAGAGAGAGAGTAGGGAGGATGTACCAGACAGGTGCAGGAGACCCCAGGCTCATTTAGTTAATGGGCTGTTTGTCATTGGAGGATTGAGGGTGACCTACACATTAAATGGATGCTCTGGCAAGGATAGGCTGAATCTGAATCTAGAACAGCAGAGGGAGGTAGAGGCGGGGGGAGTTGGGTGGGGTGGGATGGGGGGGGGGGGGGGGGGGCAGCCAAATGTGGGTTGTTTTAACCAAGAGTGTGCCCCAAATGGCACCCTATTCCCTATATAGTGCACTGTATCTTCAAAAAGTTGTAGTCAGAAGTAGTGCACTATATAGGGTACAAGAGGGTATAATTTGGGACACAGCCAAGTGTATGAGTTAAAAATTGTCCCGCCTACATAATCCCATGACATGTTGGAGTCCCCTCTTGTCACATTTAAAAACCCATTACATTCGCAAAAGCATATTGCCCTGTTGTTCCCTCTATGGCTATGCTCCCATTTACCAATGTAATATACTGTGAAAAACCAAGCTACGGCGCTGACTACAAGTCTACCATTACAAAGAGAGAAACGCAACACTGGAAATGGTCGTAAACGGCTCTCGTGATGACGACAAGCACCATTTGTGTTAAAGATAGCATATCGTCAGGGTGACTAATGAATATGGCTTGCGTCCCAAATACCACCCTATTCCCTACATAGTGCACTACTTTCAGCCAGAGCCCTGGTCAAAAGCAGTGCACTCACTATATAGGGAATAGGGTGTCATTTGGGATACAACAAACAAATGGAGCACATCTGCCCGCCATTGCCAGAGCTCCTCCTCTCATTGACCACATAATATGCATCAATGGTCGTGTAAATGATACACACCGGGTCCTCCACAGAACCGTAAGGCTATATCTGTCTAGCTTTCTCCTCTCACTGTCGTTTCACTGCCATTCCTCGAACCAAAAACACGTCTTGTGGTTTTGAAAGACGGCCATTTTTACAGAACCACATCAAACTGTGGCTTAGATAGGGAAGGGTCTCCATCAAAGTGGGTGGAGTTTGGCAGGAGATTCGTTGATGGGCGTATGTGCAGGAAAGATGATCTCTCTCTCCCTCTCTCTCACACACACACACACCACCTGAGCCAGATCAAAATCTGCCTACTCCTCCTCCTTCGATGCCATTTATCATGTCACCCATGTAAATGACGCCACTTGTGTCAACATCAAGGGAGGTAGCGGGAGCGATGTTAACAAGTTGGCATGGTAGCGAGCGGCACAAATTACTCGTGCTCTCATGCAACAGAGGTCCACATCTTGCCCGGGCAACACGAGAGGCACGTCCCTTTATGACAGGGGGAAGAGGGTCGAGTGACTACCTGGCTTTTGGACTGAGGTGAACTGTGTCTGTCTTCATAGGCATGTGGGGGTCTACCAACAGGCTCATAGGTCCTGTACACTGTACTATGCATTTTGAGCAATGGTTTTGATACAATTGTGTAAAATAATTACACAAAGCATTGCAAGGATCAGCGCAAGCTCTCTGTTGTGTCACCAGAACCGTTGTATCGAACATGTTGTACATTAGTTGTAGAAGCTGAATGTGTACAGGGGCCAGATAGTTTCTTCAGGCCACTTCTTCAGCAGAGCAACCATGAAAAGAGCTCTTCAGTCTTCACAGTGGGGAGTGGTCTCTTCCTGACTGAGACTCATTGGGGGTGGGGTGGGGTGAAGTTGGGATGAGGGCGTTGTTGGGGTGGGGTGGAGTGGAGTGGAGTGAGGGTGAGGGGTTTGTTGGGGTGGGATGTAGTTGGGGCGAGGGATTTGTTGGGGTGGGGTGAAGTTGGGATGAGGGGTTTGTTGGGGTGGGGTGCAGTGGGGGTGAGGGGGTTGTTGGGGTGGGGTGTAGTTGGGGTGAGGGATTTGTTTTGGTGGGGTGCAGTGGGGGTGAGTTTTTTTTGGGGTTGGGGTGTAGTGGGGGTAAGGGGTGCAGTGGGGTGGGGTGCAGTGGGGGTGAGGGATTGGTTGGGGTGGGGTGCAGTGGGGGTGAGGGGTTTGTTGGGGTGAGATGCAGTGGGGGTGAGGGGTTTGTTGGGGTGGGGTGTAGTTGGGGTGAGGGTTTGTTGGGGTGGGGCGTAGTTGGGGTGAGGGATTTGTTGGGGTGGGGTGTAGTTGGGGTGAGGGGTTTGTTGGGGTGGCGTGCAGTTGGGGTGAGGGATTTGTTGGGGTGGGGTGTAGTTGGGGTGAGGGGTTTGTTGGGGTGGGGTGTAGTTGGGGTGAGGGGTTTCTTGGGGTGAGGTGTAGTTGGGGTGAGGGGTTTGTTGGGCGACGTCTCCAAAAACAACCCAGAGCGTTTGTGTCTGACTGCAGCAGTCAATAAATACCAGACGGTTCCCCCCAGTCAAAACACAGACATAGCCAGCTAGTGGCACCGAGGGTATGACCAATAGGAACAGGCTCAGTGGACACCTCAGTGATAATGGAGTAAATGGACTCAGGGCCCATGAACCACTTATGACGGTGGCCCATCAAATAATCCTAAATTACAACATTCTAGTTATGGCAACACCTTTCTTGTTAATCAACTATGATTATTGTTACAGGCATATAAGAATGGAGCTTATTAACCGCATTAATACATTTAATACAAGCTTAAAGACAAAAACCTACAGCCATTGATGCAAATATTATTCATCAAAACAGGATAATGACATGCAACGCTTAACATACAATACATATTCCTCTCTCAACTTCTCCACAGGGCCTGAGTGCTCCAGAAACTTCACCTCATCCAAGGGCGTAATAAAGACGCCAGGCTTCCCAGACAAGTACCCCAACAACCTGGACTGCACCTTCATGGTCATCGCCCCCAAGATGTCCGAGATCGTGGTGGACTTCGACGCGTTCGACATGGAGCCTGACACCACCCCTCCACCCGGGGCACTGTGTCGCTACGACTGGCTGGAGATCTGGGACGGGTTCCCTGCAGGTGAGGGAGGGAGAGAGGGAGGGAGGGAAATGTGAAGGGCTTGTGTTGAAAAAGAAAGAGATAGGGGGAGAGAATGAAAAAGATTGCCAAAGAGAGAGATGGAGGAAGAAAGAAAAACAGATTTGTCTCATCAGCCAGCAGTGCTGTTGTTTTCACCCACCAGGCCACACAGGTTGATTTAGCACTATTCATGGTCTACAGTGATGGTTTTTCACTGGAATGCCTTGCCCGGTCTCCATTGTTGTGTGATTGGTCTGAGGTCTGAAAAGAAGAGGAGGAAATGTACATTGAAAAGCATCAGAGTGGTGCCTGGCTAGGCACACTGTTTGTCTGTCTCCCTGAGACTCCCTCTATACTAGGGCCTTGCCAGGCTAGGGTCTTCGTCCCAAACTAGAACACTAGAAAGGGAATAATGTGCCATTCGAGACAGGACTGGCACAGCCCTTTAGAAACTATCACACAACTCATAGCTGGGCTCCTCATAGCTGGGCTCCTCATAGCTGGGCTCCTCATAGCTGGGCTCCTCATAGTTGGGCTCCTCATAGTTGGGCTCCTCATCGCTGGGCTCCTCATAGCTGGGCTCCTCATAGCTGGGCTCCTCATAGCTGGGCTCCCCATAGCTGGGCTCCCCATAGCTGGGCTCCTCATAGCTGGGCTCCTCATAGCTGGGCTCCTCATAGCTGGGCTCTCCATAGCTGGGCTCCCCATAGCTGGGCTCCCCATAGCTGGGCTCCTCATAGCTGGGCTCCTCATAGCTGGGCTCCTCATAGCTGGGATCCCCATAGCTGGGCTCCCCATAGCTGGGCTCCTCATAGCTGGGCTCCTCATAGCTGGGCTCTCCATAGCTGGGCTCCCCATAGCTGGGCTCCTCATAGCTGGGCTCTCCATAGCTGGGCTCCCCATAGCTGGGCTCCCCATAGCTGGGCTCCTCATAGCTGGACTCCTCATAGCTGGGCTCCCCATAGCTGGGCTCCCCATAGCTGGGCTCCTCATAGCTGGGCTAGTGCTGTATACATGCCTGCCAGGCCTCTCAATAAACATGTTGTCTGTCCCGGTGTCTGCTAAAGCTTTGTATTTGCAGTGTGTAGATGTGTAACAGTCCAGATAGCAGACCAAACACTGTAGCCTATATCCCAGAGAGTTATTTACTTTGTCACAATACATTTGACAAAAAAAGAGAGGGAAATGGAGACAAAATAAGGAAGTAACATTCAATATATTACTTTGACATATAATTGGAGATGAGGGACATTTTTTCTGTGCCATACACGTTATATATTGGCTGTCATTTTGGAGTCACTTTGACTGAAAATAAGAATAGAGTGTATTTCAAAACACTTCTACATTCATGTGGATACTACCATGATACCGGATAATCCTGAATGAATCGGGAAAAATGATGAGTGAGAAAGTTATCCCTCCCCCAAAAAAACATGCTAACCTCCCCTGTTATTGTAATGGGGGTATGATATTTGTGTGTCTGTAACTAACCACTCATCATTATTCATGATTCCTTCAGGACTATCCGTTATCATGGTAGTAGTAGAAAGTGACTCTAAAATGACACAATATATTACCAGAACTTTCCATTGGGCACAAGCTTATCTGAAACACAACCAAAACAAACAGGAAATGTTTCCAACAAGTTTGTGGAGTCACAAGCTTGATGTTTGTCATTGCGTGCTAGGAATATGAGACCAAATACTAAACTTTTGACTACTTGAATACACTTGAATGAGTTTGTCCTAATACTTTTGGCCCCCTAAAATAGGAGGACTACAGTATGTTCAAAAAGTGCTTTAATTTCTAAACGGTTCACCCGATACTGTATGGATGAAAATACCCTCAAATTACAGCAGAGAGTCTGCACTATAACCTCAAAGTAATTGTGTCATTTCAAATCCAAAGTGCTGGAGTATTGAGCTAAAACAACAACAAACAATTCACTGTCCCAATACTTTTGGAGCTCACTGTAGCTGAATCATGATGTTGTCTTGGCACCTACTGTCATAGAGTTGACATAACTCTTTGTTATTGTCTTTCTGTTCCTCTTTCTGTTCCTCTTTCTGTTCCTCTTTCTGTTCCTATTTCCTTAACTCTCTCTCTCTCCCCCTTCCTTCCTCCCTCCCAGTGGGTCCCCACATCGGGCGGTACTGTGGTAACAGCAGTCCTGGACGGGTCATCTCCTACACTGGGATCCTGTCTATGACCATCAACACTGACAACGCCATCGCCAGAGAGGGCTTCTCAGCCAATTACACTGTCAGAGAGAAGAGCCTGCCACAGGGACAGACACCAGAGGGTTAGTACAGCCTACTACCTCACGTTAAACCTTGTCCCAGCCAGAACTGCCATGCCACAGACTAGCATCCTGCACAGGGGGCGTACTTGTATATAACTACGGGGCCACAGTGTCCAACACTAAGTGCACTCACAGTAGGTGGGATGGGGGCAGGGAGGGGATTAGCTGGGATGGGGGCGGGGAGGGGGAGGTCAGGAAGGACAGTGTGTGGGGCTGACTGGTGACACAGGGTCTAAATGCCTCACAAACACTCAGAGCCAGGATGGACTTACGACACCCCATCCCAGAGAGTAAAAACAGTCTCTGTCCCTCCTTCCATCTCCTCTCAGCTTTCTGTTAATTCTACCATTTCTATTCATAAGTCTACTTCTGTTCCCTCCTCTCAGCAGGCAGCGGCAGAACCTCAAAATATCCACATAATCATTGCAATCTAAATGAAAGACCTTATCAGAGACTATTTCAACAGTTAATGTGATCAAAGCTGCAGTATGGAGTGTTCCAAGTGATAAGATTAAGTCATCAGGGGAACAGGAGGAATACTGATATCTGACAACATTACATTCCATCCGCCTTCCTCTCATGTAATGGGGAAAAAAAGTCTGTTTTAAGAACATTTCGACACACACATTTCTACTTCCAAACCGACTGATAGGGAAGTAATATTATTATGTGTGTGTGTGTGTGTGTGTGTGTGTGTGTGTGTGTGTTCGTATGGTGTTCTATGTTTGTTTTTTTCATCCTGCAACATTTAAAATAAGTAAAGAAAAACATGTATTAATTCAATAAAGACATGACATTGTTTGTGTCAAAGTGTGGGCCTACGCTTGCTTTTGGGAATCTCATAATAATATTTGACATGATTAACTTATTAATAGCATATCTTGAAAAAAAAGCTACTTTAAAAAAGGATGCTTCTAGTTTGTGTGTGTGTGATATTTTAGAGATGTCAAGAGTTAGTCAACCCAGTACCTCTGTGGTGTACTCAGTGTGGCTCGTTACGGAAGGTTCTAGATGTGTCATCTTTGAATGGCTCCAGCTGAGATACACAAGAACGTGCTGTTCTTTTCTTCTGACTCAGTTCAGAGAGGCTTGAGGAAGTTCGCGTTTAGTTCCAGTAAGACACAGTTCTTTCCCATTGCATTTCTCTTCCAAGTTGTCTTCGAGGCCAAGACCTCCCTGAGTCACACAACATCTCTTTAGAGACCGACAGGACAAGACAGAGGATGGAGGCTCATAGCCCTCACCCTAATTCTAACCCCAAAACCTAACTCTAACCATAACCACAAAAAGTTGCTGTTTAACAACAGAGTTGCCGTTGATAGTCTATTGATGATTTAATCTGTCAAACATTTATAGCAGTGTTTCTCAAATTCTTGTCCTGGGGACCCAAAGTGATGCACATTAAACATTTTCCCTAGCCCTCAGACACCTAATGATAAGTAGATTAGCTGAAACCACTGTGTTAGTACCAGGACAAAAACTAAAATCGGCAACCCCTTGGGTCCCCAGGACCAGGATTGAGGAACACTGATCAACAGAGGACTGTCCAAATAAAGTGTAACTCAGGTTCTATATCTCTGTTGACAGAATTTAAGTGTGTGGAGGGCCTGGGGATGGAGTCAGGGGCGATCACCTCGGATCAGATCACTGCCTCCTCTCAGTACAACTCTAACTGGTCTCCTGAGCGCTCCAGACTCAACTACAAAGAGAATGGCTGGACCCCCTCTGAAGACTCCAGCAGAGAGTGGATTCAGGTAAGAGACAGCCCTGGGGCAGCTGGGTTACATGTGTGGCATCTGCGTCCCAAACAGTTGGAAAGTAGTGCACTACATAGGTGAATAGAGTTACATACAGTGCCTTGCGAAAGTATTCGGCCCCCTTGAACTTTGCGACCTTTTGCCACATTTCAGGCTTCAAACATAAAGATATAAAACTGTATTTTTTTGTGAAGAATCAACAACAAGTGGGACACAATCATGAAGTGGAACGACATTTATTGGATATTTCAAACTTTTTTAACAAATCAAAAACTGAAAAATTGGGCGTGCAAAATTATTCAGCCCCTTTTAAGTTAATACTTTGTAGCGCCACCTTTTGCTGCGATTACAGCTGTAAGTCGCTTGGGGTATGTCTCTATCAGTTTTGCACATCGAGAGACTGACATTTTTTCCCATTCCTCCTTGCAAAACAGCTCGAGCTCAGTGAGGTTGGATGGAGAGCATTTGTGAACAGCAGTTTTCAATTCTTTCCACAGATTCTCGATTGGATTCAGGTCTGGACTTTGACTTGGCCATTCTAACACCTGGATATGTTTATTTTTTAACCATTCCATTGTAGATTTTGCTTTATGTTTTGGATCATTGTCTTGTTGGAAGACAAATCTCCGTCCCAGTCTCAGGTCTTTTACAGACTCCATCAGGTTTTCTTCCAGAATGGTCCTGTATTTGTCTCCATCCATCTTCCCATCAATTTTAACCATCTTCCCTGTCTCTGCTGAAGAAAAGCAGGCCCAAACCATGATGCTGCCACCACCATGTTTGACAGTGGGGATGGTGTGTTCAGGGTGATGAGCTGTGTTGCTTTTACGCCAAACATAACGTTTTGCATTGTTGCCAAAAAGTTCAATTTTGGTTTCATCTGACCAGAGCACCTTCTTCCACATGTTTGGTGTGTCTCCCAGGTGGCTTGTGGCAAACTTTAAACAACACTTTTTATGGATATCTTTAAGAAATGGCTTTCTTCTTGCCACTCTTCCATAAAGGCCAGATTTGTGCAATATACAACTGATTGTTGTCCTATGGACAGAGTCTCCCACCTCAGCTGTAGATCTCTGCAGTTCATCCACAGTGATCTTGGGCCTCTTGGCTGCATCTCTGATCAGTCTTCTCCTTGTATGAGCTGAAAGTTTAGAGGGACGGCCAGGTCTTGGTAGATTTGCAGTGGTCTGATACTCCTTCCATTTCAATATTATCGCTTGCACAGTGCTCCTTGGGATGTTTAAAGCTTGGGAAATCTTTTTGTATCCAAATCCGGCTTTAAACTTCTTCACAACAGTATCTCGGACCTGCCTGGTGTGTTCCTTGTTCTTCATGATGCTCTCTGCGCTTTTAACGGACCTCTGAGACTATCACAGTGCAGGTGCATTCATACGGAGACTTGATTACACACAGGTGGATTGTATTTATCATCATTAGTCATTTAGGTCAACATTGGATCATTCAGAGATCCTCACTGAACTTCTGGAGAGAGTTTGCTGCACTGAAAGTAAAGGGGCTGAATAATTTTGCACGCCCAATTTTTCAGTTTTTGATTTGTTAAAAAAGTTTGAAATATCCAATAAATGTCGTTCCACTTCATGATTGTGTCCCACTTGTTGTTGATTCTTCACAAAAAAATACAGTTTTATATCTTTATGTTTGAAGCCTGAAATGTGGCAAAAGGTCGCAAAGTTCAAGGGGGCCAAATACTTTCGCAAGGCACTGTATGTGTGTCAGTGACAGTACCAATGCTTTTGGTACGTGTAAAACATCATGGCTGCACATGAAGCCCTGGGTTGAGCAACAGTTGGTTATTCTAGACTCATCCCGGACTGTGTGTTTTGTCCTTCACCACTACCAGTTCGGGACAGCTACTGTCATAGTGAAAAGTTTTAAGAGTGCATCTCTCTATGTATCCACACAGTCCGGGGGTTGTAGGCAGACAGTGTGGGAAACTCAGGTCTGTCTCCACCAGTCTGAACCAATGTCACGGCTGTCTGCCAGCATCCCTAATGAGAAGTGTGTGTGTGTGTGTGTGTGTGTGTGTGTGTGTGTGTGTGTGTGTGTGTGTGTGTGTGTGTGTGTGTGTGTGTGTGTGTGTGTGTGTGTGTGTGATCCTTGCAGCACAGGTCATGAGGGTGTTCAAGAATGACATTCTTGGAAAAATAAACATCATAAAGTCACAAACAAGACAGATTGTGATCGAGAGGCCAGACTGACTAGACTAGTTGGCATTTGGGTTGATTAAGCTCCTTCCTACACACACTGTCTAACAGGGACATGACTTCTATAATCTAGTTTGGTAAAGGTAGCAACACCCTCAGGGGGATGCTTCTTGTTGTAAATGCAGATTGTTACATGAGGCTATTCTGTAACACTACTCTACACCAACACTCCAAACACGATGAACTGAACAGACCGTGTTTTTTCCCCCAAAACAGAACTCCAGCAGTAAAGTGGTTATATTGTCTTTCAATATAATCACACTCCAATAACTCTGAACAGAGCAGGAACATGTACTTCAAGATTGCATTACTAGAACAGAATAGAATAATAATAATAGAATAGAATATAATAATACGTCATGTATTTTAATACAACCAAATGCAATAACTGATATGAACTGATATGAAAAAAAACATATTTATCAAATGGACTTCCCCAATAGTTTGACCCCAAAGCATTTTGCAAATGTGTCGCGCTTCAAATCATGGGAAGTCTGTAAATCGGGGTATATAATTACATGACCACAGAATAATGCAGTAACATAGTCTAAAGGATGGGAAGGCACCACAGTGTCCTGTTTTTGGCCTCACTCCCGAACTCTCTGGGAGAGGAAGAAATAGCCTCCCCATGGGTTTGTGTGGGGGGTGTGTGTGTGGTGTGTGCATGGGTTTGTGTGGGCTGTGTGAGTGACAGAGGACCCCTGGGAACGTCAAGCCCCAGATGGACTTGCTACTGTAGTGTGTGGGTGTGTGTGACTCTGCATGGGTTTGTGTGGGCTATGTGAGTGACAGAGGACCCCTGGGAACTGGCACTCTATGGTGAAGCTGTAGTGTTACCATAGAGCTGTACATTCCTTATAGCCTATCCTGGTAAATCCCCTAGAGTTTCTATATATTCCCCTCCGCCTTCAACAAAGTCATGGCAACCCCTTTCTAGCACACAAGCCACGCTGTTAAGACTCCTTGAGCCACTTGAACATTTGATCCATGTACTCAATGGTATTCGTGATACAATTGAGAATCATGCACAGCAGTGTAATTAAAGAGCCCGACAACAAATCTGTATAAATTAAAAACTGCTGAGATTGTTTGCCAAAGGCAAAGTCCACTTGAGTACACATGGGCTTGAGTCCACTTGAGTACAGAGGAGTTGTGGACAGTGTCCTGGGTTGTCTTGGCACGAAAGACCTTGTTGCTCTGCTTCAGTCCCAGTCTCAAGTTGATCTCGCAACCAAACCAAAGCCCTTTATTATGATAGAAACCTCTGAGCTGAACACTCTGTCCGCCGTTTCCTATTCTATCTGACATGAACTCTGCAGCGGCCGGCCAAGCCTATTGGCCAGACTTCCTCTATGAAAGGACTGATGCTAATTACTCTCCCATATTCCTAATTACTCAACACTTGGCAGCGTTGACACTCTGTGGCTGAAAATAAAACCCTCTGCTCAGGCCTTTAATGGAGAAAACAATGGGATGCAGACACGGCTGCATTCATCAGCCGGACCGTGACTAAATGAGATTGAACAAAAACATTGGCACATCCTTCAAAACAGGATATTGGTGTTTTTCTGGCAAGGAGAGAAAGAGCTTGTAACCAGCGCTAGGCTGCTGTGACTGACTGCTGTGACCCACTTTGTCACGAAAGTGCTGTGTCATAACTGTGGGGTTAGACTGGACAAGATCAGGACAAGAAAAGGGTTCTGACCACATGCAGGGGAAATAAAGCTACGACGTTCACTGAACAAGGTTCTCTAAAGTGACAGAGGTACTCATGGTGAGGTCAGTTGAGGGTGTGGCTTGTCGCTTTTGATCATGTTAACATATTCTACATCAGAGATGGGCAACTTTGACTGGAGTGGAGGCCACAAAAAAAAACTGAACTCATTATGAGAGGCCGTGGTGCCCACATCCATACCAGAAGATTTTGCAATTTACAAGTAATTCCATCCAATTCTACTCATTTAGCCATGGGGCGGAGAGAAAAATGTGCAGTTTTATAACTAGTTAATGACTAAAGCATACCAGAATAATTGAATTCTTCTACAGTCTTCAACCATGATGCCCAACGTTCCTAAATAAAATGCCACGCTCAGTCTATAATAAATCTTCCAGTATGATTCTGATTTGTTTTTCCTGACAAGTGGCATTGGATCATATTATGGGACCTAAATATCGCATCCTTCGTGTTGTCTCTTAGGGTGATGGGAACTCCTCCAACAGTCTCTGAGGACTCCTTTGTTTTCATCTCTTTCCGCTAACAACATTCACTCGCAGAGCAGCCAGGCCCAAATGTGTTCTACAGATGTACGGCCCTTTCCTGGTTTCCAACGTCACAGACCCGAGACAAACGTTTCTCCTCAAGCAGTACGCCTCTATAAATACTTTGTCTTTGGAGAGGAAGGAAACCTTTCCTGCATAAGCTTACCTCACAGGTTTCAATAACATGTCAATCTCACTGTAATTCAAAAACGGCCAGGTTGGGGATAAATTACGCACAGTGATGGGTTGGCAGTTTCATCCATAGCTGTGGCATCCGGAGGAAACTTGCTATCGACATGGGGCCTAGATATATCGCTTTAATATAAAAGCCAAGATGATCCAATTAAATCAGCAGACTACCTATACAGCCAAAGATTCGTCATAAAGGAGCCTAAAGCTGTAACGCTCGCTGTTGCGAGAGAGAGAGGAGGACCAAGGTGCAGCGTGGTAAGTATTCATATTCTCTTTTAATGAAAACGAATACTCGAACAGGAAATAACAAAACACGAGAACGAAACGAAAACAGTCCTGAACGATGAAATACAAACACAGAACAGAAAAGAAACACCCACGAAACACAGGTGGAAAAGGGCTACCTAAGTATGATTCTCAATCAGAGACAACTAACGACACCTGCCTCTGATTGAGAACCATACCAGGCCAAACTCAAAACACAACATAGAAAACCGAACATAGACAACCCACCCAACTCACTCCCTGACCATACTAAAACAAAGACAAATCAAAGGAACTAAGGTCAGAACGTGACAAAAGCACACATTACTGCCAGGCGACATTAAAATAAAAAATTGTGTCCTGGAAATAGTATCAATAAAATGTTAACTGTTGACTCAATAATAGAATTGTATGTATTGATGGCACACACACATACTTGTCTGTGTCCCAGAAGGCACCCTGCTCCCTACAAAGTGCCCTACTTTTGACCGGATCTCTTGTCAAAAGTAGTGCACTGTAAGGAATAGGGTTCCATTTGTGACACAGCCTCTGGCTAGCTGCACCATGCTGCGGAGTGGGCCACGCACTATAGCATACTTCATCATAACAAAATTCATCAACCTCAAAATACCTCTACCTCAAAAACATAAATCATCATTTAAACCCCCTTAAAGTAGAAGGCACCGTTTTTTAGGCTATAAATCAATATTATCTCAAAGACTCTCTCTAACGGTTCTCTGAAAGAAAGATGCTCTACTTCGATGACGCAAAAAAAGCGACTCAAGACAAAAGCACAGACACAAACACACCCACACTAATATCATGAAGCAACCAACCGTACTAAGCCCCACCTAGTTTAAAGTACATAAATATTTAATACATGAAGCCCAGAGCAGAAGGGTGGCCAGCAGGCAGCCCTGCCTTCCATTTCCCTGTGCCCTTGAGAGACCAGGGTGTGTGTCCCAAATGACACCTTATTCTCAATATAGAGGGCCCTGGTCAAAAATAGTGCACTATATAGGAAATAGGTTGCATCCCATTTGGGACACAGCCCTAAAGAGACCAGCTGCTCCCTGCAGCTCAGGAATTCCCCAGACAGACAATGGAGTCTCTCTCTCTCTGCTCTGCTGGCCAGGCCAGGCGGTGGAGCTCACTTCCTGTGGACCTGCCCCTGCTCCCAGAGGAAGGGCCAACGCTCCTGTTTTCACCGTCAGAGGCATTATGGCCTTCCCACCGGTTCCGTCCTGTCCCCCACAATCGGCCTAACAGGCCTCGCCCTGCTCAGAAAGTAGGCAGAGGCTCTATGTTCATTCATACAGAGTGTTTTAACATGGTCAACACTGACAACCCACTTAACAGACCACATCATGAGTGGCTCTGTCAGTAGCTGTCCCCGACAGGTAGCTGGAAGTGGCTTCTGTCAGATCTTTTCTAACACGGTTAGCAGGTTAGTTGGCAACTTCCTGCCTTTAAGCCCACTGTATATGATGCTCATCCACATGCAGGACATTGAGAGTTATACTGCAACCAATTAACTAATTGGCTATTTTCTTCGTTTGCACCTGGCAAGACTTCTGTGAAGTCAAAGATTTTTGGTTGATTTGGATGCAGGAATAAAGCACTGGGTAGCAGCACTATTCCTTGTGCAGGTCTTTCAGTCCTTTATCTCTGTTTTGCCTAATGCATGAGCTAACAGGGTTCAAGCTAACTGGGTGTTTCTGGTTTGTGTTGCCAGGTGGACCTGGGATTTCTCCGCTTTGTCTCAGCCGTGGGAACACAGGGCGCCATCTCCAAGGAAACCAAGAAGGAGTACTTTGTCCGCTCCTACAAAGTGGATGTGAGCTCCAATGGAGAGGACTGGGTCACAATAAAGGAGGGATCCAAGCAGAAGGTAAGACTGACTCATAAGATCATTTTTAAACCTTTTGTTTAAATTATCATAAAGGTCTTTACTGTCACCCGGCCTAGAACCCAAAGAGCAGGTAAAGGAGAAGCAAGAGAACAGTGGCCAGGACAAATTCCCCAGAAGGAAGAAATCTAGAGAGGTTATATACATGAGTAATAAGACTGGGTTCAGTCTGATTTGGAAATCAAAACCACACATTTCACAATAGGGCAGATTTCCTGTACTCTGGACAACAAACACCAGGGGAATCTGTCCTATTTTACAGAACAGATTCAGACATTTCTATTTAACATATGTGACTGAGGTAAACGATTTTGTCTCTATTCTTCTGGAATAAAGCAGAATATGTGTTTCTGCTGGACATCATGATGATCTCCTTCCTCTTTTCTTCTTCATCTTCTTCATCTTCTTCTTCTTCATCTTCATCTTCTTCTTCATCATCTTCTTCATCTTCTTCTTCTTCATCTTCTTCATCTTCTTCTTCTTCTTCTTCTTCATCTTCTTCTTCTTCTTCTTCATCTTCTTCTTCTTTTTCATCTTCTTCATCTTCTACTTCTTCTTTATCTTCTTCTTCGATTGCATCATCTTCATCATCTTCTTCATCATCTTCTTCCTCTTATTCTTCATCTTCATCTTCTTCATCATCATCTTCTTCTTCATCTTCATCATCTTCGTCTTTTTCATAATCTTCTTCATCTTCATCTTCTTCTTCTTCAACATCTTCTTCCTCTTCATCATCTTCTTCTTCATCTTCTTCATCTTCTTCATCTTCTTCTTCATCATCTTCTTCATCTTCTTCTTTATCATCATCTTCTACTTCTTCTCCTCCAGATTTTCCAGGGGAACCACAACCCTACAGATGTGGCCAGGTCGTTCCTGCCCAAGCAGACTCTGGCGCGCTACGTCCGCATCAGACCCATGTCCTGGGAGATAGGCATATGCATGCGCTTTGAGGTTTACGGCTGCAAGACCTCAGGTACACACACACACTCACACAAATGTACTCGCAAACACACACTCACACATACACACACATTTTCATTCTAATCTAGACCCTATTTACCATGCTTTCCAGTGCTCTAAGAAATCTAATTAATCCTGTACTTGGCTGTGCAGAAGACAGCCTTGTGATTTAGAATAATCACTGCTTCCAAAGCCGGTCGAGGGTCATGCTAGGTAGTTATTCATTGTAAAAGTGCAATGGAAAACAGAAAAAAGGCAAGCTGAGTCATCGTACATCCAGTATTTACGATATTACTAAGCGCAGCACTTGGTTCTTCCCAGAAATCCATCCTCTCTTATTTCCCTCAGCAGGAGAACATTATAAATATGGTATTACTCTGTTCCTCAATGCAGGGCAGTGTGTGTGTGTGTGCGTGTGTGCGTGTGTGCGTGCGTGTGTGTGTGTGTGTGTGTGTGTGTGTGTGTGCACGTGTGTGTGCGTGCGTGCGTGTGTGCGTATGTGTGTGTGTGTGTATTGTACAAGATGATTAAGAGCTTGGAATGACACAGGGAGGATGTAGACCGTCTGTCTCTGTCCTCCAGTTATACTGCCTCTGTGAGTTCAGCCCAGCCACCTCGTATGATACACACACATGACCACACAAACGCGGGCGCACACACACACACACGCACACAAACACACACACACACACACACACCCACACACACACACACACAGGGTAGTTCCCACAAAGACAAATCACAAAATAACTCACAAAGATCTCAGGACTGAGTGTATGTGTCCCAAATGGCATCCTATTCCCTATCTGGTGCACTACTTTTGGCCAGAGCCCATGAGGACACAACCTCAATCTGATCCCTTCTCTACTTTCTCTCTCTCTCTCTCTCTCTCTCTCTCTCTCTTGCTCTCTCTCACACACACACACACACTCACAAACGCAGATTACCCCTGTTCAGGCATGCTGGGGATGGTCTCCGGACAGATCTCAGATGCCCAGGTCACTGCGTCGTCGCACGCGGAGCGTGGCTGGGTACCGGAGAACGCCAGGTTGCTAACAGGGAGGTCGGGATGGACCCAGCAACAGACCAGACAGCCCTTCAGGAACGAGTGGCTGCAGGTGGACCTGGGCCAGGACAAGCTGGTTAGCGGCCTGGTTATCCAGGGAGGACACCACAGGTAGGTAGCCTAGAGGACAGAGACGGGGGCCAGCAACCAGAGAGTTGGAACCTGTGTGTGTTTGTGTGTCTTTCTGGATCAATAAAGTTGTATTTTTATTCTATAGAGACAAGAATGTGTTCATGAAGAGGTTCAAGGTGGGTTACAGCAGCAACGGCTCTGACTGGACCATGGTGAATGAAGACAACGATGCCAAGCCTAAGGTAAGGGAAGCAGCCTGAGAATTAATGTTTGGAAGTCACCTCCTCCCACAGAGACCCACTGATCAATGGAAAATCATTCCGATCATATAGGATGTTGCCAAGATTGATGTTGACAAGAGCGCAACATATCCTGTTGGTCAAGTCAAGGATGACATGTCAGTGTGTGGAAGCCATCAGCACCTAGCTGGTCCAAATATCCAGCAGTACTCTTCTACTCCCTGTCACGGTCGCAAGACATTGAACATCCATCTATTCCAGATGGTGGGACTCCTGATTTATGGCAGACAGAGGAAGATCTTATTTGTGTCCCAAATGGCACCCTGTTCCCTATGTAGTGCACTACTTTGGACGAGGGCCCATAGGCCTCTTGTCCAAGGTAGTTTACAGCATAGAAAATGGGGTGCTATTTGGGATGCCGCCCTAGATATCCCCCTGCCCTGTTTCCTGTGTCTTTTTATAAAGCTCCTTTCCAGCCTCCAATCTTCAAAGACGAATAGAGAGGAAGTCTATTTCAGTGGCTTCAGCCATACATCCCGGCAGCATCTCAAATGGCACCCTATTCCCTATACAGTGTACTACTCTGGTCAAAAGTAGTGCACTTTATAGGGAATAGTGAGCCATTTGGGAGGCAGAGAGAATGTTTTTCAAGCTGCCACACCAGGCTTCACTTTGATTGAGGGTTTTAGAGGGAAACTTAAGAACCTAGGGCCTGGCACCATGGTGGTAGCAGGCCTTGTGTCCCGGACTCCCACTACCTGCTCACCGCACGGGCTAACCATTTTCACATGTCCTCTCGCTTTAAATAATATATTAAGGAGGAACTCATAGATCCTAGAGGTCTTCAAAGAAATGTGTTTTGTTTTGATAGAAAGTCGATTCTTTTTCAATAGACTGGAGCATCAAGGTGTGTGTGTGTGTGTGTGTGTGTGTGTATGTTTGCGTGCATGCAAGTGTCTATGTGAATCCTAACTAACAAACGTTTCTTTTCTCTCTTCCAGATCTTCATTGGGAACCAGAACCATGACACCCCAGAGCTGCGTACGCTGGGCCCTCTGCTTACTCGCTTCCTCAGGATTTACCCAGAGAGAGCCACCCCCGAGGGCCTGGGCCTCAGACTGGAGCTGCTGGGCTGTGAGATCCAGGGTGAGATAGTGCAAACATCTCACACACACACAGTTTTGGCTTAACAACGACAGCAACAGAGTGAACAAACAGATTTTGGACCAAACTAGTGTTATTTTAAAAAATAATAAAAAATAATAATACTAATTGAACATTTATTTAACTAGGCAAGTCAGTTAAGAACAAATTCTTATTTATAATGACGGCCTATCCCGGCCAAACCCGGACGACGCTGGGACAATTGTGCGCTGCCCTATGGGACTCCCAATCACGGCGGTTGTGATACAGCCTGAAATCGAACCAGGGTGTCTGTAGTGGCGCCTCTAGCACTGAGATGCAGTGCCTTAGACCGCTGCGCGACTTTGGAGCTGCCCAAGCAGGACAGTATTAGGATTAAAGAACCCCTCTCAGTCACAGTGGGACGGTGGGAGTGGGGCTGAGGTGGGGGTGAAGTGGGAGTGGGGGTGGGAGAGTGAGTGACTGAGGGTTGGGGATTTCTAGGTCTGGTATGGGGTGTCTGGTTACCCTAGTAGGGAGGAAGATGAGGATCAGTTAGTACAGGCCAGACGGTGGGGTAGTGGAGGGGAGAGGAGAGGAGGTGGAAAAAAGAGGAGAGGGAGTGTGGTGGCTCCCTTTATCTGTCTCAATCAATATGATCTCCACATCAAAGAAAGAGCACGAGAGCATCCGAACACACACTCACTTGGGAACAAGCACACACTCACACACACTCACAGGGCCACATTGGGAAATCCACTATGAGCAATCTACTCTAATTATTTCCCCAATTCTCCTTCACACCTTGATTCCAACCCCTCTGCAGCTACCAGACTCTCCACACTTGGCTCTCCACACTCCGACACTTTCTGTATCGATCTTGCTACCAGTAGCAACCAGCCTCACTCCACAGTCTCATGTTACCGGATCGTTTCCTATCTCCACCCAGACCATGTGCCCTGGAAGCCTGCTTGGTTTCACCATGTCAGTGTCATTAACATCTAAAATCAAACAAATGGCCATATCCCCTAATCCAATCACAAAGGTTGACCTGTAAACTGGCTGCTTACCACAACCAAACAGCAGAGGTATCATTTCCCTGAAGGATTCTTCTCTCTCTCTCTCTCTCTCTCTCTCTCTCTCTCTCTCTCTCTCTCTCTCGCTCTCTCTCTCTCTCCACCCCACTCACTCTCTCCTCTCTCCTTCCCTCTCCAGAGCCCACAACTGTCCCACCGACCACGCCTGTAGCGATCACGTTTGCTGTGACCACGTTCGCTGTCACCACGACCGCGTCTGTGACCACGCCCGCGCCGACGTCAGAAGAGTGTGACGACGAGCAGGCCAGCTGTCACAGTGGAACAGGAACAGGCGCAGGAGGGGAGGACTACGACCCAACAGGTGCCGACCACCAGCCTCCCTTGCTCTCTCTCTCGTCATCCCACTCTCCTTCTCACACCCACCCTTTCTCTATCTATCCATCCTCATCATGTCTCTCTCACTCTTCTCTACCCTACCCTAGAGGATTTATCGTTTGTATATTGTTGTATTTTACATTTGTGTTACTCTCCTTGTGTATTCATGTTTTGTCTTTTGTTGTGGTCCCTAGGAAGAATAGCTCCTGCCTCTGCAATTAATAATGGGGATCCAAATAAACAAATATCTATCTGTCTAATATATCTGATCTATCTATCCATCAATTGTGTTTGTATCCCTGACTGGGGGTTTGACCCACCCTCTGATCCATGAACCCCACTGACTGTGCCCATCTGTGTCTGACAGGTGACACCACAGTGGCAGACCCTATCATAGAGGGAGACCACATACCAGGTGAGAACGTCCATAAACTACCGGCTCATGTACTCCACCCATCCATTCATGCATCCATCCTTCTCTCCGCCTCTCTTTTGTTGTCTGTCTATAAAGCAAATGAGGCAGATCATCATGGTTGGATTTTGACATGAAATACAGAACAGGATGGTAGATTTGACCACATAATTGATGTCATCCAAACTACAGAGATGTTGCCAGATCTATGTGTGCTGTTGACCAGTGCTGGGTCCTGGTCTAATGTTGTGCGCTCTAAAATGAATAGGCTGCCATTTGGAACACAGCCGGTGTTTGGCCTTGAGATGGAAAAACATAACTGCAGAAACAGAAAAAAGAGCCTTGAGTCTCAATTAACTGAGCGAAAGAGTCATATGACAACAACCAGAGGGCACAACAACAGTTAGTTATTCTCTGAGTACTGCAACAGCGTCTGACAACAAAAGAAACATTCTTTGTAAAAAAAAGAAAAGGAAAAAAAAAAGATAGCTAATGTCAAACATGTGTCCATAAAATGTATATAGTATGTATAAGCTGGAAGTAGAAGCCTGGGTATTATTGTTTTATTAGTTTACTCCAATTAGGGGAGGGGTGGTAGGGTTAGGGGAAAATAAAAAAGAAGGAACATATATTTAAAATAATTTACCTCAAAATGTATATGGGGGATTGAAAATGATGGAGACAAAAGATTGATAGAAGCCACAATCTATCTATTTTTACTCATAGCTGTAGCGTTAATTTTGATGCTGTGAATAACCACTGCCGCCATGTTATGTTTTGTCCCAAATGGGCCCATTATTCCCTTTATAGTGCACTACTTTTCACCACGACCCATTGGGCTCTGCTAAAAAGTAGTGCACTATATAGGGAATAGGGGCCCATTTGTAGCTGGCATAGAGGGGATGAGAAACAAGTTTTTCGTAGTGTACATTCTGGAAATGGTTTAGTCTTCATTACTGTTCTGTTCGTGGCACTACTTCATTCTCTCTGGAAGGTCCCTTCAGTCTTCCTTCTCTCTGGAAGGTCCCTTCAGTCTTCCTTTTCCTGGTACTAAACACATGTTGGATCTGTGAATCTGTCTTTTGTTTAATATGAAATATCGTATCTAAGTTTGAGTGCCTTCAAGTTACTGTAAGAAATGGTCATTTTCCTGAATACAAATGGTGTGCTTGATCCTCAGCTGTTCAAAAGTATTTTCATATATTTTATTTGTTAGAGGGAAATTGGAAATGACACGTTGTTACTACCTTACCTCACTCTCTATTCACGTCGTGTAACATTAAGTTAATAATAGTTACACTTAGCCAGAGGAAACAAGCTAGGTTACTTACAAGGTTGACCTCTTTTCCAGAGTACCTGTGGTTCGCGTGTGACTTTGGCTGGGCGGACAACCCATCCTTCTGCGGCTGGACACTGGAGACGGATGCTGGTGCTGGGTGGATGATTCATACCAGCGGGGCCCCTACAGTCCACAGAGGACCCAACCTAGATCACACAGGTGAGAGGACAGAGAATGCATAAACACACACACACACACGACACAGAGTGCATGTGGACACACACACACACACACAATAATATTACTGTAGTAAATAAGCACGATCACAATGAACATGGACTCAGAAATAGCTACTTAGCTTGTCTCTTACTGCCCTCTAAAGGAGGTCCAGGAAATTTCATCTACATGCTGCTGGCTACTGAGACCGAAAGGAAGGAGGAGGAGTCAGAGGAGGAGAGGATGGAGGAGAGGGTGGCACGCCTAGCCAGCCTGCCCGTCACCGCCCCTGATGCAGACCTGTGTGTGTCCTTCTGGTACCACATGTTCGGGGAGCACGCCGGCACCCTGCACATCAAACAGAGCAAGGAGACAGAGGAGGGACGGACTGAGGCACTGCTCTGGACTGTCAGTGGACACCAGGGCAGCCGATGGAGGGAGGGACGAGTGCTGGTGCCCCACTCTAACAAACCCTATAAGGTAAAGCATTAGGCTATAGACCTTGGTCATGAGTCTGTTAGACCTCGGGTTAGGTTCCAAATGGCACCACATTCCCTTGTAATAAACCATATGGGCCCTAGTCTGAAGTAATGCACAATATGGACCCTAGTCATAAGTAATGCATTATATGGGCCCTATGGTCAGAAGTAATGCATTATATGGGCTCTATGGTCAGAAGTAATGCATTATATGGGCCCTATTCATAAGTAATGCATTATATGGGCCCTATGGTGAGAAGTAATGCACAATATGGGCCCTATGGTCAGAAGTAATGCATTATATGGGCCATAGTCAGAAGTAATGCACTATGTGGGCCCTATGGTCTGAAGTAATGCATTATATGGGCCCTAAGGTCTGAAGTAATGCATTATATGGGCCCTAAGGTCATAAGTAATGCACTATATGGGCCCTAAGGTCAGAAGGAATGCATTATATGGGCCCTATGGTCAGAAGTAATGCATTATATGTGCCCTATGGTCAGAAGTAATGCATTATATGGGCCATAGTCTGAAGTAATGCACCATATGGGCCCTATGGTCAGAAGTAATGCATTATATGGGCCCTTTGGTCAGAAGTAATGCATTATATGGGCCCTATGGTCAGAAGTAATGCAATATATGGGCCCTACGGTCAGACGTAATGCATTATATGGGCCCTACGGTCATAAGTAATGCAATATATGGGCCCTATGGTCAGACGTAATGCATTATATGGGCCCTAGTCAGAAGTAATGCACTATGTGGGCCCTATGGTCAGAAGTATTGCAGTATATGGGCCCTAGTCAGAAGTAATGCATTATATGGGCCCTATGGTCAGAAGTAATGCATTATATGACCCATAGTCAGAAGTAATGCACTATGTGGGCCCTATGGTCAGAAGTAATGCATTATATGGGCCCTAGTCAGAAGTAATGCACTATGTGGGCCCTATGGTCAGAAGTAATGCATTATATGGGCCATAGTCAGAAGTAATGCACTATGTGGGCCCTATGGTCTGAAGTAATGCATTATATGGGCCCTATGGTCAGACGTAATGCATTATATGGGCCATAGTCAGAAGTAATGCACTCTGTGGGCCCTATAGTCTGAAATAATGCACTATATTGTCACGATCGTTGTTGTAAGACTTGGACCAAAAGCAGCGTGATTTGGGTTCATCATCTTTATTACGTGAAACGGCAAAAAACAATAAAGAACAAAACAAACGTGAAGCTATGCAGTGCTCAAGGCAACTATACACAAACAAGATCCCACAACAAACAGGTGGGAAAAGGCTGCCTAAATATGATCCCCAATCAGAGGCAACGATAGACAGCTGCCTCTGATTGGGAACCATACCAAGCCAACCTAGAAATAAAGAAACTAGAATGCCCACCCTAGTCACACCCCGACCTAACCAAAATAGAGAATAAAGGATCTCTAAGGTCAGGGCGTGATATATGTGGGCCCTATGGTCTGAAGTAATGCATTATATGGGCCCTATGGTCAGAAGTAATGCATTATATGGGCCCTATGGTCAGAAGTAATGCATTATATAGCAGTATTTCACCTATATGTTTATGTTGTTGTTGCTAGGTGGTGATTGAGGGAGTGGGAGACAGGAGCACAGGACATATCGCGCTGGACAATATCAAAATCCTGGATGGACTCACAACAGAGGAGTGTAAGGGTAAGTGTCACTGCCCTGGTCTATAACTCTCTGCTAGGGCTGCAGCCTGGTTGGAATATTCCTGGAATAAGTAGGAAATACGCAGGAAATGCAGATTCCTCCAACCAGGATTTCTAGAAAGACTGAGACATTTGGGAAAGTTACCGGAATTTTGCAACCCTCTTTGCTCTCTGGTTTTGGTGCTTTATTACAACTTTATTACAACTCAAATAACGTGGCCATTTTGGATGGGTGTTGTTTTTCCCCCATTAGATCCAGATATACGCGAGGCTCCTACGTCCCAGCCAACAGAGATCTGCATATACCGTAAGTACACTACCTCAGTGCTCATTCATGGTTGTAATATTCTTTAGAGCTTGTGGGTGACGAGCCTCCTAACGTCTAACCTATGCTATGCCTATATGTATCCAGCTGTTCATAGTTTTTTAAGGCTCTTTCCATCCTTAAAAAATAAAGTGAAGCGAGACAGGAAAGGAAGGAAGAGAGATGGTGTGCTAGACGGGCCGTGGGCCAGATTCAATCCCACACCAGCACTGACATACATGTGTGTTCCGAAGGCAGCGGCAGGAACTGATAGACCACCCCAGGCCACTAAAGTAATTTTTTTCTGTCTCAATTTCAGCAATAGACCCGTACTACCCAGCGGTAGTGGAGAACAGCGAGCTGGGTGGCCCAGGCAACATGCTGAAAACCCTGGACCCCATCCTCATCACCATCATCGCTATGAGCGCTCTGGGGGTCTTGCTGGGGGCTATCTGTGGTGTCGTCCTCTACTGTGCCTGCTCACACGGCCACATGTCCGACAGCAGGAACTTGTCGGCTCTGGAGAACTATAACTTTGAGCTGGTGGACGGAGTCAAGCTAAAGAAGGACAGCAAGCTGAATGCACAGAACAGCTACTCAGAGGCGTAAGCTAAAGGCGTGAGCTTCCTCTGAGGGAAGGAAGCACAAGCAGCCTCATAGCTGGAGGAACTAGACCACCGAACGGAGGGTTGGGACCCAAATGGCACCGTATTCCATATATACTGCACTATGTAGGGGATAGGGTGCCCTGTAGTGCACTATGTAGGGGATAGGGTGCCATTTTAGACGCAGTCAGCCGTAGAGATGGTAGGAGGTTGTGACCGAGTCGTGATATTCTCAGGGGCTGCAGTGAAAGGAATTTACCAGTAGGGGGCACTGTGTATAAAGAAAATGTGTACAGCAAAAAGGATTATTTAGTTTTTTGGATGTTTTGTGACGTGCTTTGTTTTTATGTAATCAGATGCTGGTGTTGAGACCAATTAATATGAAAGTATTTATCATGTTTTTGTTATTTTTCTTCTGAAAATATATGATTTTTAATTTTTCTCTGAAGTCAATACTGTTTCACAGAAAGAAAGAGCATAAAAACTTTGATTCACTAACCTGACGTGCGGCTGGCTATTCAGCTGGCCATGTTATGTTTCTGTTGTATGTCGGCATCGATTTGTGCATTTTGTGCGTGTGTGTGTGTGTCTGTGTGTGTGTGTGTGTGTGTGTGTGTGTGTGTGTGTGTGTGTGTGTGTGTGTGTGTGTGTGTGTGTGTGTGTGTGTGTCCAGAGGGGTGCTTGCCCTGGCCCTAGACCTGTGTCTAGTTCCGACAGTGCCTTTTGAAAGTTTGTGTTGCCTTTTCTCTACTGATTCTGTTCATAGCAGTACATAGGCGTCCACTGGTAGTGTCTGATTCTGTTCTGATCACAGCAGTACATAGGCATCCACTGGTAGAGTCTGATTCTGTTCTGATCACAGCAGTACATAGGCATCCACTGGTAGAGTCTGATTCTGTTCTGATCAGAGCAGTACATAGGCATCCACTGGTAGAGTGATTCTGTTCTGATCAGAGCAGTACATAGGCATCCACTGGTAGAGTCTGATTCTGTTCTGATCACAGCAGTACATAGGCATCCACTGGTAGAGTCTGATTCTGTTCTGATCACAGCAGTACATAGGCATCCACTGGTAGAGTCTGATTCTGTTCTGATCAGAGCAGTACATAGGCATCCACTGGTAGAGTCTGATTCTGTTCTGTACATAATTATGTATAAGCATCGGCTGGTAGAGTCTGATTCTATTCCGATCATAGCAGTAAGTAGGCATCCACTGGTAGAGTCTGATTCTGTTCTGATCATCATAGCAGTACATAGGCATCGGCTGGTGGAGTCAGATTGGCAGGACTTCATGCCATCCCCATAGTACATGACACATCCAACTTATTGTACATAGGTTTTAATATATTTGAGCGGCCTTTTATATCAAAAAAAATACAAACTGCTGCAGTATCCTTTCTTTGTGCTCTCTGTATCATAGGTGATGTTGTCTGGATGTCCTCATGTATTTAATGGCTATTTTGTGTTGTTATGTTCCATTGGTGCTCTACAATGCTGCCTGGGAAAAGAGTGTGTTATTATGGCCAATGGTTATATTCGCTACAAAGGCCTAACAAGAAGAGAGTGAAGAGCCCATCGGCTGTGTCTGAAATGACACCCTATTCCCTAGAGTGCACTACGTGCCCTGATCAATAGTCGTGCACTATATGGGGAATAGTGTGGCATTTGGGACGCAACCATACAACAGACTGGAGGGGGTGAAGCATCTCTAGGAGAGAAAAAATGCTGCTATGACAATACTTGGGCCAGTTTCCCAGACACAGATTAAGAATCTCTTTGAGAATGCTTTTTAGTCCAGGACAAGGCTTAATCTGGGTTCTGGGGAACTGGCCCTACATGTCTATGGTGGAATGATGGACCTTGCTAGAATGAAAGATACTTTTCTGCCATGCTGTTTTCATGTACTGTAGCTCACATCCTATGTGCTCTCCTTTTGTCTGTATTGAACAATAACGTAAAGAGTTCATGCAAAACAAAGTACTATATAAAACGGCAAAAACATGGATCCAAGGTTCAATGAATGGATGTGATGTAGCTATACCGTTTATTCCTTCGGCCGGGGTCTATTTGAGCTTCTATGTTTCGCCTCTGTCATGTTTCCTTCATTCAGGGAACCTAGTTAGACAGATGCTTCATGGTTCTGCTTTGAGCTCTTAATGGTATTCCATATTCCACAGGATTAGAATCATTCGAATTAGAATGAGTCATTCCTGTTTCTATGGTTCCACCTCTCAAAAATGTAAGGGCCTCATGTTTTGGTGTGGTCCTCTTCAATAGGAAAGGATGCTGCAGCATTAGATGTGAAAACAATGTTGCACTGATATATTTAAAAGATCTTTGTGTTGTTTATGATATTGTTTTGTGAAAAAAAAATTGAGAGAGAGAAAGCGAGAGAAGGATAAGACAGTGTTACAGATAACTATTTTATATGGTTTCAGATGACATGATATAATTCTGAAATGTACAATTATGGAGATGTTTTTCATTATTGAAAAAGCTATACACGTCTCTTTACTTACGTAATGTTTATATTTAGTTGGTATGTTATATCACCTTGTGTTTTTGTACTGTCACAAATGTCTGTGCCATTTTTTTCTACAAAATGTTTTTTTTTCTTCAATACTGCTAAATGTAATTTGCCATCCCAGATATAAAAAAAAGGAAAGAAAAAATGATTAAGCAGTTAAGGCCTTATTGACTGATGTAATTATGTTTCTATACTTGGACCCAAATGTCCGCATTCCCTATACTGTGCAATACCTTTGTCCTGGGCCCATAGGGCTCTGGTCAAATGTAGTGCACTGTGTAGGGAATAGGGTGCTATTTGACTCCCTGGTCAGCTTCAAGACCTACGTAGTTTCTGACTGATCAATGACTACTACATTCCAAAGAATTGGATCAAATAAATGTTTCAATAAGATTCATTCTTTCAAGTGGGTTCAGTTCAAAGATAAGGGGCAAATCCTAACTTCCATTTATGTCTAATTTATATTTACAGTGGGTTCCATAGCAGACGACAAGGGACGTTGAAACATCGAAATCCTTTCATTTTCAATAGAGGGAAGCGAAGTGGGCTGGGGCGTGAACAGGGCCAAAATTGAGGATAGCTGAATTTTATGCAAGTACTCTGCCATTGACCAATCACTTTGGCTTCCAGCCTCTGCTAGTACCTAGCATGCTTTTTGTTTGTTAGCACCCACATGAGGGTGAAGCTAGTGTGGCTATATAATTTAACGCTGATAGTGGAAATCCCCTGTTAAGTCTGGATTCAATCAATATTGCAAAAAAATCCACGTTAAAATGTAAAGGTAATTTCATAATGAGCCAACATATGCAACATTTACCTTGAATGCAGTCTCCGCGGACCCGGGAACCCTACTTTTAAATTTCAATCGCGCTATAACGCGGATCTTCCGCAATACTTCTGCTATATGGATTGAATCCAATATAAATTAGACTTAAATGGAAGTCAGGATTTTCCCCATCTACCCGGACTTGTCTCTTTCTCGTGTGGCCTGTGGAATTTCTACATTGAACACTGGAGGACAGTGTTGTATAAAACGCTTTGTATTGCAAAGGCTGTAGCATTACCTCCCCCAAATCAATGGCAACAAATCAAGAGCATCATCACTCAGTTTCTCATTCAGTAGATTAGGGCATACATGATCAAATAAAGTAATTACCAGCGCTACTCAGTTCCTGTAAAGTTCAGTTGTTGCAGGTAGAGAGAGATGCCATTTCCTGAGAAAGCCACCATGATTAAGTGCCATCACCCCCATAGAGCTATCAGGCATAGAGCTATACTTAATATCACCATAGAGCTATACTTAATATCACCATAGAGCTATACTTAATATCACCATAGAGCTATACTTAATATCACCATAGAGCTATACTTAATATCACCATAGAGCTATACTTAATATCACCATAGAGCTATACTTAATATCACCATAGAGCTCTACTTAATATCACCATAGAGCTCTACTTAATATCACCATAGAGCTCTACTTAATATCACCATAGAGCTCTACTTAATATCACCATAGAGCTCTACTTAATATCACCATAGCGCTCTACTTAATATCACCATAGAGCTCTACTTAATATCACCATAGAGCTCTACTTAATATCACCATAGAGCTCTACTTAATATCACCATAGAGCTATACTTAATATCACCATAGAGCTATACTTAATATCACCATAGAGCTATACTTAATATCACCATAGAGCTCTACTTAATATCACCATAGAGCTCTACTTAATATCACCATAGAGCTCTACTTAATATCACCACAGAGCTCTACTTAATATCACCATAGAGCTATACTTAATATCACCATAGAGCTCTACTTAATATCACCATAGAGCTCTACTTAATATCACCATAGAGCTATACTTAATATCACCATAGAGCTCTACTTAATATCACCATAGAGCTCTACTTAATATCACCATAGAGCTCTACTTAATATCACCATAGAGCTCTACTTAATATCACCATAGAGCTCTACTTAATATCACCATAGAGCTATACTTAATATCACCATAGAGCTATACTTAATATCACCATAGAGCTCTACTTAATATCACCATAGAGCTATACTTAATATCACCATAGAGCTCTACTTAATATCACCATAGAGCTCTACTTAATATCACCATAGAGCTCTACTTAATATCACCATAGAGCTCTACTTAATATCACCATAGAGCTATACTTAATATCACCATAGAGCTATACTTAATATCACCATAGAGCTCTACTTAATATCACCATAGAGCTCTACTTAATATCACCATAGAGCTCTACTTAATATCACCATAGAGCTCTACTTAATATCACCATAGAGCTCTACTTAATATCACCATAGAGCTCTACTTAATATCACCATAGAGCTCTACTTAATATCACCATAGAGCTATACTTAATATCACCATAGAGCTATACTTAATATCACCATAGAGCTCTACTTAATATCACCATAGAGCTCTACTTAATATCACCATAGAGCTCTACTTAATAAAGGCTTTATTCTTCCACCATTACACACCAAAGACAGCATTGAATGCTGAATGTACAGCAATGTAAGGCTGTCCTCAAAGCCCAAAACAGAGAAAAGGCATTTTCCTGAGAATGTCCTTTAGAACCACACTTCCCACTGACAACACTTGATAGGGCAGGCCTACCAAAATATGTCCTATTTGTGCTTCTCTCTCTTAGTGGGTTTGCTGCACTCTGTGTGACCTGACATTCCTCCCTGGTTTAGACAACATATGTTTTTAACATAACTTGTGCACTGGAACTGAGGACCTAAACACAAAGTACAGATATCCTGATTGGGCATTTTTAAATGACAAAAGACAAACAAATATGACAAGCAACGTTTGAAATGTTGTTTTGGTTGTGACTAATTATTTGGCTGCACAATAACATTATCCTAACATCATCAAATACATTGATTAGAATACAAAGGACTATCATCCTGTGTTAATGTAATCTCTTTCACTTGCAGCTTAATTGGAACCTAGATTCATTTATCATTACTTATTCATTGATAATTTACTAATTTAATTGAATTATAATGTATGACTCATACATTAGCCCTGATTAAGTTAAACATGTATTAATTATAGGATGGTAATTAGGAGGTACTAGATGAGTGGCTGATGATTTGGGGGAGAGATCCCTGTTGCTTCATGTGAGTGTTATTTAGCCACAGGGGGGATCAAGTATGCACAACAGCAGCTGTGCAGTCATAGGTTGATGACACAATGTCTAAATGTGTGCAGATCTAGGCTGGTGGCAAGACCCCCAACATTTTTAGATACCCCTAACCGAGGTATAACAAATCACAACCATGTTTTACCACATCTCTAAGGTCTCCCATAAATTAAATGAATGGTTGTGTAAATTTTTTTGACCGCAAATGTGGTTACATTTATACTGTAGATGTTGTGACACACCCACTTAACCCTAGCAGAGCAGAATAATGAGCTGTGGTGTGATCAGTTTTCATTTCTACAATTCAGTATAGGCAGTCAACAGATGCAGCTTGCATACCAAATGAGACCCATTGACTAACTGGAATGTTATCCCAGCCTGAATAATGGAGGGATAGTAATGGGGGGATAGTTGGTTGTCTGGTTGTGAAGGAAAGTCTGTGAAAGGGCTATCACAGACAGACTTGCCTTTAGATCTTTCCAACGCCTAATTGGCCTGTGGGTGGAGTTTATTATGTTGAATGTGGCCAAAAGTCCTTCGGGTCATATTCCTTTGGAAGTCCGGCAGGATGATAATTTGGCCGATATTAACTGTGGGTGGTTGGCATTGATTACGGACTGGAGAGTGACATAACCTGTGAGGGTTACTTAGAAGTTAGTTAGAGTGTAGCTAGGTCATAGACTATGACTAAGAAGCATTGGTTATGAGGGACATAGTACAGCTCCACACACATATACATTTGATGAGTATCCCTGGGCTTTGATGGACAGTAAAAGGGTTGCAGAGGAGGTGGAGCAGATCAAGCATGATGCACAAAGACCACTATCACAGTCAATCTCCATCCACCATAAATGATTACATACAGCAAGTTTTACAATTCTAAGGCGCCTCTTGTTTGCCATAAATGGGGCATATGTCCTTGTTGGGATTACTGCAGTTTCCAAGACCAATGCATGAGTCACCTCAACATGAAAGCTCATACTTCACATGCGAGACCAGTTCAGGTGTCACATGGGCTAGCCAGCCATGGTTGGTAGCGAAATAGGTTGCAAATGAGGTAATGCACGCCAGCAATTTCCAGACGGCATTTTGGCTGTTGAATGGCAGTCCAGTTCCATAGCGTCTCTGTCTCTAGTAACTGCCTGAGGGGAGGACTGACGGTGGAGTGGGCCTATCAAGGACAGTTCTGGAATATTCAGGGTGGCATTGACATTGGAGAAGTGCAATTCCTATGAAATGTGACGGCCCATTTCTTGTCAATGCGTGTCAGGTTGTGTTGGTTCATTGTAGTGAACACCAACGCCTTATGCAGTTGTCATGTGTGGTTGCATCCTCCGCATGCACCATAACTGTCACCAAGTCAACATATACGGCAACTCCAGGGCAGACAGCCAGGATGGTCTGGAAGAAGCAATGCGCCAGCTAAGCCCAACCAGGATAAAAGTGCACTGGAACATCCCAATGTGCATCAAAAATGCAGTGAGCCAGGAGATGGTCATGTTGGATTAAGGCAGATGGATTGGACTAGCAATGAATCAAAATGAACTTCTAAATGATAAAGAGGTGACTTAAGATCCCAATACTGGAGAGGCAAGTTGTTAAGCTAGGGAAGAGGGTGTCAGAGTCCAGGGTGGGATTCCCGTTCCTTTCGTTTCATCTTTAAAGAGGCTCGTGACTTGGAATATTTGGCGTTTCCATGCCAAGCAGTCTGCTGCCGTTTTATATATCCAGACAAAGGTGTTTGAGTGTATATGGTGGGCATATTGGATTCCTAACATAGTTGAAGTACACAAAAATAGTATTGAGTACAGGTCATAAGTACAGTGCACAAATCAGAAAACTGTATCTAATTTAGAGTATACATATACAGCCGATTAACCCACCATTCTATGTTAAGGTTTCAGCTATATTGGATTTTGGACGCCGTATTGTATTTGGCGTCAAATCTAGGAGAGGGGGGGGGGGGCTAACATAATTGCAAGAGTAGGGGCTAAACATACTGTAAAAAATCCACCTTAGACTGGAAAAAATGACAGTGTCTGAGCCCACTTGCCTAAGAGCTGATTACAATAGTCACAAGATCAAACAACTGTATGCATTTTTGTCAGGCAGGACCATACAGGGAGTTTTTCCTAGTCACCGTGCTTCTACATATACATTGGTTGCTGTTTGGGGTTTTAGGCTGGGATTTTGTAGAAGCACTTTGTGACATCGGTTGATGTAAAAAAGGGCTTCATAAATACATTTGATTGATTGATTAGATTGATACAACAGTGAATTAAAGCAGTTTGTCTATTTAACAGCAACCAAAAAGTGAAGTTTACATTCATCATAAACATTCAGAGTTTATATTTCTGACTATTGTATCTGTGTGTTTACAGGTCTATATATTAAAATATCCAAATGTTGTCTGTTTGTGTATGTCGAGCTGACAACTGACTACTTGCAATTTTGGGATACAATATTTATTAATTTAACCACTTTTGCAGTAAAACATTTTTATACAACCGTCCTTTTCTTATATGGGATAACTTAGAGATATGGAAACATGGTTGTGCATTGTTATACGATGGGTAGGGGTATCTCAATAGCGGAAGTCCTTTTTGAGGATATGCCACTAGGCTTATCGTCCCTGTTCTCACTTGACTATGCACACACACTCATTCCGAGAACACATCATATCTTTTATAATAATGTTTCATAGAGGAATACATCAATTTAAACCTATATTATGCAGAGCCCTACTCAGTGTCAGTGATATGTTTTGTCTTGTTTTTCAGTTTACACCACCTAGAAAATACATTGTAACTCTTTTATAATATATTTCACTTAGCAGACCCATTTATCCAAGGTGAGTGACTTACAGTCATGCTTGCATACATTTTTTTACGAAAAAAGGGAGCAAACTTATTTAGCAGACTCAAAGTAAGGCAGCATAAATGATGTTGTCTTACAAACAAACAATGCTCTGCCAAGTAAACAAGAGGGTCATTAAAGCTTCCTGTTTGGTCACTGATCACATACACAACATGAACAACCCAATAGTGGTTTCACTAAACTACAGTGTCTCTCAGGAGGAGTTTACTATTGTTTTTCACTGAGCAACATTCAAAAAATTGTGTTTGAGAGTATAGTCTCACGTTTGATCTCCAGAATGTCTGCTCTCTTTCTTGAGGTAAGAGCGTTGAATCATCACTTAGTAACAGCAGTTATCAGTAGGTAGGACCGGAAGCCTTCCAGACAAGTTACAATGTGTGTCATATATTAAACCATCCTTATCTGAGTAAATACAACTTTGTATCTAAACAAATTACAGTGTGTGTGTGTGTGTGTGTGTGTGTGCGTGTGTGCGTGTGTGCGTGCGTGCGTGGACATGTTTAACTTTACTTGTGAGGACCTTAATTCCCCACAAGACTAGTCAATAATTTATTTTTTACCAACTGGTGACATTTTGCCGGAAAAAGGCTATTTCTAGATTGTTTACTTTTAGGGTTAAGGATAGGTTTTGGGTTTTTAGGGTTAGGCCTAGGTTAATGGTTAGGTTTAGGGTTGTGTTAGGGTAAGTAGGAATTTGAATGGCAATCAATTGTGTGTCCCCACAAGGTTAGTAAAACCAGACTGCGTGTGTGTTTGAAGTGCTCAGGGTCAGTAATGTTACTTAGGAATAGAAGGGTTCACAGGTCTCCTCCATTGCCCTCCAAGTAGAGTCGGTATTTCCTGTGTGGGCGGTCCTAGATAAGAATAAGTGACTGTAATTCGTCGTCCACTTTGTTGAAGGAAAAAATATTTCGCCCTAGACTGAGGATCTATTGTAACGTGTTCGGGCGTGCTGCCCCTAGTAAAATAATTTACATCCCGCTTTTCCTCGACTTTTTTTTTGTATTTTGAACGGGGCAAGCATAATTTTAAACGGATAAGGCACATCACTGACACTTTGCAGTATTTCCTTCCGTGAAAAACAGTTTTTTTTCTTTAGAAAAAGCGCACGGGATACTTCTTTTTCTCAGTAAATGCTGCTCTGAAATTATAAACAAAGACAAAAACACGAGTCAAGGTAAGATTCTATACTTTATTTTCTCAAATGATTGTCCAGCATATATTGGTTAGGCTATGCCAAGATTGTATAAACTACTGACATTTTCAAGGGATTCGACAAAGGGTATGATGAGGAATGAGTTGGGGAACTTTGGGTGGGGATAGCGGCGGCCGGATGGGGCGACGAAAAACCGAATGTGAATTCACTCGTATCAAATTGTCTAAAAATCGACATGTTTTGTGTTTATCTGTAGCCTGCCAAGGTAAATTACTACATTGTTCAGTTTTAGGCCCGTATCATTACATTTTGACGCATTTTGGTTGGTAAGCATTGTGTTTGTTTGTCCCCCATTGTCGTCCACTGTCTGGAGGGAATGTAGAAGACAAGATATCAGAGCAGGCCTTCCTTCCTACCATAGTTGAAATTTGAAGCTGACATTTTACGTGAGTCTACTATAAAATGTAGCCCCCTATGCCATGATGTAACTTAACGTTTTTTGAAGTGGATATATATCGTGTCAAGAGTTGTCGCAGACCACATTGTAACATTGTTGCCTCCATTGTCCAAAGGGGATTGGTTGGAAGGCCTGGGCTCTTGGCCATCGAGTGTCTCTCCCTGGGGTAGTCTAAAATGGACCATGTCAATCAATATGTGGCAGCCTATGTACACGTATATTTCTAATGTCATTTCACAGATGCTTAAACGGTAGTTTGTATCAAATAACTATAATTGTATTTGGGAGTGTCTCACAGCCGCCTTTGATATAGAGATTCTGATGTATGTCTTCAAATGGTAACTCAGTCAGTTTTAACAAAAAATACCTGTGTGTGTGTAAACTGTGGTTCACCATTTTAGCATTGAGTCAATCCAGAGAGGTATGTGTTGTTGTGAGTGGTTAGCTATGTTTCAATTGTCATCCTATTCAGTGTATTACTTTTGGCCAAGGCCTATGGGGTAGTAGAGGACTACATAAGGAATAGGGTGCCATTTAGGTTATGTGTACTACACTCATAATGTAGTTGAGTTGACTGTGTGCATTGAAACTGACAAGATAGATCCTGCCTTTATAATCACTTCCTGTAAGAACAGTGTAGCCAGAGGCTGCGTTCTTCAGCAAAGAAGGCGAAAGCGCAGAATGATTTGTTAAGCTGTGTAAAGCCTTCCGCATGCTTCGGTTCGGCTGGCGCCTTAGGTGAACCAAACGAGTGTGCTCGCATACTCCCTTAAAAGACCTTAGCTTGACAAATGAGAAAAAGGTGTCAATGGTACCGTTTGTCCATCTTGAGACACTGTAGCAAGTACACACATAGCAAGTAGCAAGTAAACACTCATTCAAAATAATAAAATAAAATAAAGATATTTAATGACATATTTCTTGAGTTGATGTTTTTAGTCTCTGATCTTAGTCATGCAATTTTATATATAACTATTTCTCAAGTCAAAACATTTGCATGAAAATGATTAATCTCTTGAATGACAAACACTTGATTGAAGAATCCCTACTGTTGACCAATCACCAACAAAGGGGCGTAGACTTCGGGAACAGACACACAAAAAATGTGTGTTCACAAACAGCCGAAAAACCCCGTGCCGAAGACCAAAACGAACAAAAAGCTACAAAATGTCATCAGAATATTTGCACTAATTGTTTCGGATAGGAAGCATGCAGACGCCTTAAGCACTGACACCAATCCAAATTGCTATTTGCTGTCTGGCTGAACCATTCTCGTTAATTTCTTATTTTAAGGATTAAAGTGTGTTCGTTTAATGGCCTTAGTCAGATTAATTGGGGTGAAATAAGTCTTTGATTAGGAGATCCTGTCTGATATCATAGACCTAGAACGTTTGATGACATAGCATTAATGTCTCAAGGGCAGGAGTCAAGGAGTGAACCCCCCCCTCTTGCGTTTTATCTTGCGCCTGCACGCACACACACACAGTGGTAATTACATAGGCTCAGAGTCACTTCAGATGCTTCATAATAGCACACAGACCACGGGGTAGAAGTGGTGTTGGGCTGACCCAATGAGTCACTTCCCTTCCCTATATAATACAATATATGCCATTTAGCAGAAGCTTTATCCAAAGTGACTTGGTCATATGTTCATACATTGCCTTCTGTTAGTTACGTTGTTAGGACTTAATGCAAAAATCCTGAACTATCCCTTTAACGCCCTTTATCTGCTTAAGTCAGATGAACTCATGGTTAGCTAATTTCCCCCCAACATCGGACACTCTAGAGGATTAAATCACCTCGAGCTCAACATACAAATGGCCTGGGAAGTAATGGTACTTTTTGCGACTAAAGCCACCCTTCAAGTTAGGTTTTGAGAGTAAAAAAAAAAAAGTTATATATATATATATATATATATATATATATATATATATATATATATATATATATATATATATATATATATATATATATATATATATGCTGTGTATTGTAAAATTAAGCTGTGCGACAGTCCACACAATTTAATATCCAACTTTTTACCTAAATTATTCATATATGTTAGTATTAAACTGTTATCTACTTATTCAAAACATAAGATTAATCTGTAAATTTTATTTGGTTACAACACTGAATAAGATGTTGGCGAAGAACCATTTTTAAGGGGCTACAGGAGGGCGCACCGGGCTACGCACTGAAAAGTTGACAGGCAAGCAATTTTTTTTTACCGGAAGGCTAGTCAACTATCTAGTAAACACTTTGGAGATGAGGTTGGTCTCTTTTTTAAATTTATTTTTTTAAACGCATAATCTTGTAATTTAACAAAATAGTAAGGGACCGTATGCCTAATTTAACAAAATAGTAAGGGACCGTATGCCGATAATAACAGTGGTAGTATTTACACTGAAATGTCAAACATGCTATTTGCTAACTCGTTTAGCTAACTTTTTTACAACACCAATCACAAAACATTGATGACTTGATCACAAGATAACACTGTTGAAGGTAATATATTTCTTAAACGCTGTTGAGTATACCCATAATACGGGGTGCTACGCTACCATTTTTATGACTAACTTTGTTCATACTGGACGTAGTTTTGTAAACCAATGCTAACTAGCATTAGCGCATTGATTGGAAGTCTACAGGAACAGCTGGCATTCTAGCTGTTCCCATAGACTTCCAGTCATTGTGCTAATGCTAGTTGGCAACTTAATTCAAACTGAACTCAGTCATAAAAATGGTATCCAAGTGTTAATATGATTCTGGGAAAGGATTTCCCAAACAATCCCTTCAACAGCAACAATAGCACCGGGCTAGCCTAGGGTTGTGTCCCAACTGGCACCCTATTCCCTCAATAGTACACTACTTAAAAAGTAGTGCAAAATGGTCTCTGGTCAAAAGTAGCGCACTATAAGGGTGTAGGGTACCATTTGGGACGCTAGACTAGGAGTGTCCGAATAATATCATACTGTATGTTGTAGGCTATATGACTGATCTGTCATGGGGTCAAACGTCTTAGAGTAGGTAGGAGTGCTAGGATCAGCTCCCCCTGTCCATTGTTATTCATTGTGATTTAAAAATTCTAGACTGATCCTAAGTCAGCACACCTATTGTGAGATGCTTGATACATACGACCCCCTGAGTTGTCCGACTGATTCAACAGATGACTGGCCAGTACTGATTCAAGGCATGTTGTTCAGGCTTGCTAGTCAGATATGAGTCACATTGCAGGCTCAAATGAGTAGACCCCTCAGGCCTGGCAGTGTCGACTAAAATGAATAGCCCTAGACCCCTCATTGTGGAAGTTTGCATTAGTCATTTTATGTGTTTTAACTCTTATGTGTTCTGGATCTGGAACATGACTAAGTTGGAATGTGTTCTCTGGGTACGATCTGAGATCATGATCAAGACCTACCCCCACCTCCTTTTCTGGGAGGAGTTACACATGTTTGCTGTAGGTAATATATTTAGGCTGCAGGTAGCCTAGCGGTTAGAGCGTTGGGCCACTAACCGAAAGATTGCTAAATCGAATCCCCGAGGGGACAAGGTATAAATCTGTTGTTCTGCCCCTGAACAAGGCAGTAACCCACTGTCCCTAGGCTGTCATTGTAAATAAGAATTTGTTCTTAACTGACTTGCCTAGTTAAACAAAGGTTAAATAAAATAAAAAATATTATAATTGTAACGGGCTGTATGTACACTATCAAGTGTCTCAGAGTAAGAGTGATGATCTAGGATCAGTTTAGTCTTTTAGATCACAAATAATAGCTTTCATGGATGGGGGGCTGGTCCCTGGTCAGCACTCCTACTCTGAGACGCTAGATACATTATGGCTAAGATCATGTCAAGAAGGCAGCTCTTGTTCACACCATTGAGTAGCCTACTGGCTTGTAGACGCCCCCCGTGAAAACACATCAAAAAATTAATTGGATTCATTGCAGGAATTCCTCAGTTTAGGTTGTTTCCTCAGTATTCCCTTGTACGACCCAATGTTCTTGCTGATCCATCCACACAGTGCTGTTAAGGGAGAGCAGCATACACAGCAGTTGAATTAAAGGTGCAATATGCAGAAATAACTCAGCCTTTTCCTGGTTGCTAAAATTCTAATAGTTTGCTTAAATTCAGTTTGTGACAAAACAAGCAATGCAAAGTGTAGAGAATCATTATACCATCTAAACAGCTGTGAAATACATTTTCAATGACCAAAAAATGTTGTATTTTCAGCTGTTTGAAGCTGGTGTATTAAAATCGGAACCGAAGAACGGAACGCATAGAAATAGCGCACATAGAACATATCTGCCGCTTCTTATACTTGCTTTTGATGACATTGACAGATCTATAACTCAGATTTCTATGTGCATTTGGTCAGGTCACCCAAAAAGTTACATACTGCAGCTTCAAAGAAATGTATTAATTTTCTGCTATGAGAGCTAATACACAGAGGGAGAGAAAGAGAGAAGGGGCGGTGGGTGAGAGTGCACTGTGACTTACGCGAGCAGGTGGGAGTTGACAAGGAGAGTGGGGGTTGAGTGTCCGTTAACCTTATTGAGGGACAACCAGACCGCTAACCTAGAACAAACAATGCAAACATATTTTGTGGGGTTATCATTCATACCCCACCATTCACTCATTGAATGTGTTGATAATATTTTGATTCAAATGCACACGCAAATGTATTTTACACGTTAATTGACATAAGGAGTACCATAGAAATGTGCTTATTTTGTACACATCCCTATTTGTGTGCAGCCAAAAGTGGTCTGCCGACAATCGTGGTTTCATGTGGTTAACCAGCGAGGTGAGTGAGGCCGTGAGATGTGTGCACCATACATACTGGTGTGGTCTGTCTCTTTCTATATCACCGGATGCAGCTCAAACAGTTCATAGCTAGTTTAGCGACCACTTAGCAACAAGATGAAACCTTCCATAAACACAACCAACTGACTCAGTGGATAGGTGTTAGGTCTTGTACTGTCTCCCCCTCTCTAAACAGGATTGTGTTAATCATTACGAATGACTGCAATATGCTCCCTTTTTTAGCTGCCCCTTGAGCAAACATTAGGCCTAGGTTTGATGTTTGCTCAAAATCTTGCATATATTGGTGAGGTATTGACATCTTAACCTATGCATTTTCTCTATTTTAGCATCCATAATGCAAGTAACTTTTTCTAAACAATTACATATCACTATACAATTTTGGAGTGCAGGCAGTTTGTCGACTTTTGTACAGCAGACTAGCAGAGCTGTTGACACATTCTGCATTGTGTCAAGTACACACGTGGCGACCTGTGTGTGTGCCTGAAGCTTCCATGATGCGTCCATTATGCTGGAAACCTACAGACTGTTTTTAGATTCAAAACCAGGCCATTCTTACACACAACTCAGCAGACTCTGACAGTGACCAAGTCAAGTAAGCAGTAGGAAAGAGTTTTACGGAGATATTCTCACTCATTTTTCTACTGTCTGTTTTGCATAGGAATGTCAAGAATGTCACTCCCAAGGCTGGTGAGTGGGTCGAGCCTTAGGGTTACATGCATAAGGGACAGGGCAACTAGATGTGTCTGCAATGGAATGTTTGATGAATTTACATCACAGAGCGAGATAATATTTCTGCCCCCGAGGCATGCTTCTTTCAGCCAGGTTGTAGATTAAACCACCCTGTCTTCAATATGACCTGTCTGCATCCAATGACCGGCAGGGGATTGGTTTAGGGAATTGGGTTACCTCTAGTGTTCTCCCTAGGTACCCTTTTAAGACCTATAGAAAACAATTTGTTTGGTCAGTGGTAGACGGTGGTAATATAATGTAGTTATTTCTTGAGTTCGGTTTGCATTGCAGTGACTGAGATGTGGTTGGCTTCCCTACCTCAGTTGAGTCTATGTCGCTCTGGATAAGTGTCTGCTAAATGACCTTAGGTCTTCAGTAGACCTTATATATTTCACTGACAGTCTGTAGCCTAAAGCAGAGTTTACCAAACCAAGTCCTGGGCCCCCCCTGTGTGCACGTTTTGGTATTTGCCCTAGTACTACACAGCTGATTCAAATAATCAAAGCTTGAATAGTTGGTTATTTGAATCAGTTGTGTAATACCAGGACAAAAAAAACGAAATGTGTGTGGAGTGGGGGCTGAAGGATAGGTCTGCCGACTGCAACAGTTAGACTGCTCTCGCTCTCTCTGTTGATCCTGACCATACAAAGCCATGATTCGCCAGAGTTTATTCACACCAATATAAATATTATGCTCTTAAATATGCCATGACAGACAGCGTCTGTTCACAGTTGCAACACAACAGATTCAGAAACGTCACTTTAAAATCCCTTGATGTTTGTACAGGGTTTTTCATTATAGTAGTAGTTTGAGCAAAGATTCTAGCAAATTGTAGATGCAAAGGGCATGAAATTGACGCTTCTCATCACATTTCCCCCTGTTGTCATCTCTCAAAGTAGACATGGGTTATTTCATCCCTACACAAATCACTGATTGTATCCCATGACTGATATACTGCTTTTAGAAAATTGATATTCCCTTTCCCATGATCTAGTCCTCAGCCAAGATGAGTCATGGTTTCCCATGCTAAGAGAATGGATTTTCCCGACCGGTGACTGGGGCTGCGTGCACTACTTTCGAACCGGAGCCCTATAGGCCCTGTTCAAAAGTTGTGCACTATATATGGAATAGGGTGACATTTGGGATGCGCCCTGGGAAAGGCTTACCACCACAGCAGACCAGCTGTACACCCTTAGAAAGTTACCTCTGGATGCAGTTTTACAAATCAGATTGGATACTGTTTGACTGTGTGTATTTTGATGTAGCCAAAGACATCTGGTGACTCTTGGGCCTAGATTAAATTCCCTCTCAAATTTAACTGACACCCAGGTGGTTTAGACTAGAGGACGACGATTATGATTTTTCAACGCCGATACCGATTATTGGAGGACCAAAAAAGCTGATGCCGATTAATTATATATATATATATTGTAATAATGACAATTACAACAATACTGAATGAACACTTATTTTTAACTTAATATAATACATCATTAAAATCAATTTAGCCTCAAGTAAATAATGAAACATGTTCAATTTGATTTAAATAATGCAAAAACAAAGTGTTGGAGAAGAAAGTAAAAGTGCAATATGTGCTATGTAAGAAAGCTAACGGGACACGTTACGTCTATGTAAGAAAGCTAACTACACCTCTAGCAGGACACGCTAGATAATATCTAGTAATATCATCAACGATGTGTAGTTAACTAGTGATTATGATTGATTGTTTTTTATAAGATAAGTTTAATGCTAGCTAGCAACTTACCTTGGCTTACTGCATTCGCGTAACAGGCAGTCTCCTTGTGGAGTGCAACGACCGTGCAATAATGGCAGGTCGTTATTGCTTTGGACTAGTTAACTGTAAGATTGCAAGATTGAATCCCCTGAGCTGACAAGGTGAAAATCTGTCGTTCTGCCCCTGAACAAGGCAGTTAACCCATCGTTCCTAGGCCGTCATTGAAAATAAGAATGTGTTCTTAACTTACTTGCCTAGTTAAATAAAGGTATTAAAAATAAAACAAATCGGCGCCCAAAAATACCGATTTCCGATTTTTATGAAAACGTGAAATTGGCCCTAATTAATCGGCCATTCCGATTAATCGGTCGACCTCTAGTTTAGACACACAAAATGCCGGAAAATGTTGCTCAATTGGCAGCATTGTCTCTCTTAGCTGTGTTTGTCAGGTTTCACAGTACCAGTTCTTCCATATAGCGTCCACATGCTTCCAAGCCGAACGAGTTCAGAAGAGTTTGTGCATATATTATGACATTTTGTGACTTGTGTTCTTTTTGCACATTGTTTTTTTTTTAATCCTGGCTGTCCGGGCACACATGGAGGCAAGCTGAAGTCGGTAGCCGAAGTCTACGCTCCTTTGTCTGTAATTGGTCAACAGTAGGGATTCTTCAACAATCTTTGTCATTCAACCAGAGATGACTCATTTTCAAGCACATTTTTTAATTGAAAAATACTTCACCAAACATCTTAGTTAGATGTAAAATTGCATGACTAAGATCTCTTCTGCAAAAACGTCAAAATTAATGACAGATTTCTTGTATTAATTCTGACTATTTTGAGGAAGTTTATAGTGGCTACGGCGTCTCACAATGGGAAAAACAGTACTATTGCCGCTTCTTGTTTTTTCAAGTGAAGATCTTTTTAAGGGAGTATGCAAGCACGCTCGTTCGGTTCACCCTAGCAGAGTTTGGCTATGTGCCGGCCAAACTGACGAATGCTGATGCCTTTAGCCTAGGCTACCAATGTTCTTTCTGGATAAAAAGGGGGCTTAGGTGCTCAGTGTGGCAGGGGGCATTGTGAAGGGTGCGGTCAGCCCATGTGCACGGCTGGATTTTAGTGGCCCCATCTTGGTGGTGTAGGTCGATTATTTTTTTACATTTTTTTAAGCCAATTTCCTGCAATTCTACAAATTTCTCCAAGGAGCTGAGAGAAAAAGTAATAGTTTTGAAACATTGGCCCTGGCCAAAAGTAGTGCCCTATATAGGGAATAGGGTGCCATTTGGGATGTCTCCTAGATCAGTCAACCCCCTGCAATTTGGTGCTTTGTAGAGGATGATACCCTGAGCTGGAAACAAAGACTTTCTCTCTCTTACCCTCTCACTCACAAATATGGTTATCACTGAAGCGCTTTGGTGGAGATGGCCTGGCCAGTACCCCCACAGGACGTGTTACTTTTATATACCTTGACCCCCCCCCCCCCCCCCTCTTACATTGTATCCTTCCTCTAAAATATATTAAATAAATACAAATCCTCGTCAATTTACACACAATACCCCATAATGACAAAGCAAAAGCAGGTTGTTAGACATTTTTTAAAATTGATTTAAAAATAAATAACGTACCTTATTTACATAAGTATTCAGTCCCTTTGCTATGAGACTCGAAGTTGAGCTCAGGGGCACCCTGTTTCCATTGATCATCCTTGATGTTTCTACAACTTGATTGGAGTCCACCCATGGTAAATACAATTGATTGGATATGATTTGGAAAGGCACACCTGTCTATATAAGGTCGAAAGAATTGTCCGTAGACCTCAGAGACAGGATTGTGTCGAGGCACAGATCTGGGGAAGGGTACGAAAAAATGTCTGCATCATTGAAGGTTCCCAAGAACAATGGTCTCCATCATTCTTAAATGGAATACGTTTGGAACCACCAAGACTCTTTTTAGAGCTGGCCTCCAGGCCAAACTGAGCAATCTGAGGAGAGGGGCCTTTTCCAGCTACAATAGTAATTTACATCATTAACAATGTCTACACTCTATTTCTGATCAATTTGATGTTATTTTAATGGACAACAAAATAGCCTTTCTTTCAAAACGAGGACATTTCTAAGTGACCCCAAACTTTTGAACAGTAGTGTATGTAAATATGATAGTTCCGTTTTTTTATATATATTTTTACATTTAAATTAGCAACATTTTCGAAAAATAGCTTTTGCTTTGTCATTATGGGGTATTTTGTGTAGATTTGAGGGGGGAAAACGATTTAATCAATTTTAGAATAAGGTTGTAATTTAATCATGTGGAAAAAGTCGAGGGGTCTGAATATTTTCTGAAGGCACTGTAGGCTAGGCTGTGTTCACGTACGCAAATGCCTGAGGTAGTTTGTGTGTGCTTGTGTACAACTACATGTGGAGTCTTTTCCAGAGACAAAACTTCCTCAAATCCTGCCCAAGCTGATCATTTTGTCAAGAAAAGAAATACAGTACTGGGTGTACTTTTGAGATATTTCAGTGATATTTGTGAAGTGGGTAATGCTACAGTATAAGATACCCAATAAGGCTATTTCTGCTCTCTGACTCTCTTTAACCAAGTATTGTTGGCAAGGCGGACTCTCTCCGTCATTCTTTGTGTCTTTTACCGGGCTGAGAGAGGGAGAGAACTTGAGAGGTGCTGACTTCATAAGTGAGAAGAACTGGGCAGATTCCAGGCCGTCAGAGGAAATGTGTCACTGGGAGAGAGAGCGAGAAGGAGGAGGACTTTGGGGAGGCATGTAGCTGCCGGACCATATATGGGAGTAGAGGACTCACACCTCTCTATTCTCTGCTCTGTGTTAGGAAGCAGTGGTCTTGTCAAGCAATGTGTTCCAAATGCCACCCTATTCGCTATATAGTGCAATACTTTTGACTATAGTCCTATGGGGCCTGATCAAAAGTAGGGCACTATATAGGGAATAGGGTGCCATTTGGGATCCTGGGGTCTCGTTCATAAACCGTGTGTACACGCATGTTTTTCATGCAAAGTTGGCATTTATAAAAACTGAACTTGACGTGAAAATGTGCTCACCTTTCTACAAACTTGAGACCATGCGTACGCACAGTTTCTAGTGGTTGAAGTATTGCATTTAGGGATGCACGATATATCGGAATTGGACGATATTAGCTAATGATGCCAACATCGGTATCAGCCGATGTCTAGTTTAACGCAGACATTAAAAACTGATGTCAAAGCTACCGTGCATTCCTATATAACGTAGGTACATTACGTAATAACGCCACGTACAATGTTTCTCTAGATGTGCAACACAGCATTCCTAACCTAGCCCACAATGTCTGCTGTGTGGATCGAGCAGTCAAGAAGTCGAGCAGTCATTTGAAAGAGTAAGACAATTTCAGCGAGACAACTCAAAGGCGAAATCCATTAAAGGCAAGATGATGGAATTCATTGCCCTTAACAATCAACCGTTCTCTGTCGTGGGTGATCTTGACTTTTGCTGACTGGTCGGGCGCCGGTACACACTACCAAGTGCGCTATTTTTCAGATGTTGCCCTACCGAAGTAACACAGTAATAGTGTCACTGCTATTAGCTTCACGACATACATACTATGGAATGCCGTTTGGGTCTTTGCGTGTCAAAAAATATACAGTAGCACTGTCAAAGCTGTACAAAGAGTCTGCAAACAAGCAAACACCGGCCACGAACTATGTTTTTACAATACCGTGTTGGTAATAAAGCATAATTTGTTCGGCTGAAACTTCTGGGGTAGCTAGCTTTAGCTTGGTACCTAGCTAGCACCAATACAACCAGATTGAAACAAAAATGGCCAGTAGAAACTGCAGTCATTTTCATGATTCTTAGCAATGATTTAGGAATCCTTGTGAGTAAGTATTAGCTAGGTTGCCACTTGTTGTTTGCCTATTGAAATTGAACTTCAGTTCATGAAAATAAATAGCTAGCCAGCTACTTAACCATGTTGCCCAAAGCTAACATAATAAGATAGCTTAATCTGGCTAGTGAGGCCCGACCGGACCGAGTTATGTGTTGCAAAGCTAGCCACAATAAAGATTAGGCACAATAGTGGAATTTGCAGTTTGCCTTCTAAGTAAAAGTATGTAATTGACAGTGATGCAAATTAATACAAATAGTAGAATTATGCAATACTTTTATTTTGAAGGCTAACCCGCAAAGTCCACTATTGTAGCTAATCCTTATTGTGGCTAGCTTCACATAGATGGGTCCGACCACCATTAATCAAATAAGAACTGTCTTATAAATTAGGGTCCTTTTAGATGACACCTAGCTATATAGTTAGCTAGCTAACTATAGCTACTGAAACAGATGTTGTATTATTTGACACGTCAAGTTGTTATTTGACACGCAACGACCCAAAGGGCGTTCCATAGAAATCCTTGTTGAGAATGAAATGACTCAACAACGAAACAGCACAGCAAGTAAGTGAAAGAAATAGGTTTTGATTATGTTTTACTGGTAATGGGGACATGCGTAAATGCCAACAAAATAACTTTTTTTGTGTGTGTGTGAACTTTATTTACCTAGGCAAGTCTGTTAAGAACAAATTCTTATTTACAATGACGGCCCGGACGACGCTGGGCAAATTGTGCGCCGCCCAATTGGACTCCCAATCACGGCCGGATGTGATACAGCCTGGATTCGAACCTGGGACTGTAGTGACGCCTCTTGCACGGAGATGCAGCGCCTTAGACCGCTATGTGTGTTAAGCATTCTAGTACAGTTAAATAGTTAAGAGGCCGCAAGATTTTTACATAGCGGTATCGGGTTTTTTGGCAAGGAAAATATTGGGTATCGGCCAACTTGCCATATTGGTGCATCTCTAATTGCATTGCAAGTAGATAAAATGGACATGCTTATTCATAACTATGAACAGGTTCATAATAAGATGCAATCATTTGCCATTAGTGAGAGTAGAGAATTTATTTAATTGCATTTTAAAATAATTAGGAATAGGCCTCTATTTCCTAGGCTATTTATTTAATTTCCATGATCCATGCGTAATCAATTCCTCACTTTTTTCTGTGATGGTTTCATAGTCACGAGGTAGCATATGCCTACAACAAGGATACCGTTCTTCCCATCGCTTGTATAATTGGATCCGCTTTACAGTACTAAATAGATAAGCCAGTTCATGTATTTTGCCATATGCCATCCGATCCGGGGCGCAGTTTATTGACGTGGAACAGACCGTTGTAGGTTACTTCTGTAGCTTAAGTCTGAATATTGTCATTTCAAATTTATCGAGTAGACTATTGCATTTTTACACATAATATTTTCATAACCATTGCAGAGTAACTTCTTCGCCTTTTCTAACCACGATGGGTTCATATTCCCAAAGTAGTCATAGTCTACAACAAATCACCATGCACATCTCTCATTTATTTGGCCCTATTAGATACACTATTTTAAGTATTTACCTCTATGCATCAGAAAAGAAGTGTGGTTAATATAGCATACAGATATTTAGTATTGAAGTGTGCATGGCTACCACTGTGAGTAGACATTGTTTCAGAATTCGCAGGCAGCGCAGCATAGGTTGGAGAAAAAGTAAATGCTAAACATTAGGCCCTATTAATGGTCTGTTTACAGGTCCACAGCTATTTGCAATTGTTGTTCTTTCATAAACTTTTTGTCTAGGCTTATAGCAAATGTTTAACTTTCTGCCATCACCTCCAAAGACATTTGATCAAGTTCGTTATTGCTATTTCCTAATTCGAATACTTCCAAATTATACAGCAAATAAGGGCATTGCTGTCACCATAAAATATTTTTTTAATGCTCGTTGACACTCGCACAGTTTCAGGACCGGTCTGATTTACAACGGGGAACGTGTATGTATGGCGTGCACCAATTTTAGAAATCTCTTTGTTTGTGTGCAGTCTTTTCAGGAATGGCGCACGCAGATATTTACTGTGAAATGTAGGCAGTGCAATGCTTACAGATCTTCTCTGTATCGGGGTTAGCCCAATATGAATGTTGGCCACCATGTTTCCAAGGTCTTGACACGAAAATGACATCAGAATTCAGCTGATTACTTTTTCTTCTTCTCCTAAATAGTTTTTTGATGGGTTTTCTGTTCAGTGACAATGGTGGTAGTGTTCTGAGTGCTGCATTAGTTTCCTATTTATGTTAAAAATGATTAAGCTGCAGCAGCTCGAACAATGTCTTCCTTCAAGTGCTGACGAACACATTTAAAGCAAGGACTTTGACTCCTGTCCTCTGTGTATCTCTAGGGGTGTGTAGGTCCTTATCTGAAGATGACCGGACTAGATATTCCCATCCCTGACTACCTTCATGATCCCTACATGAAATTAACTTGCTTTGTTCGTGTTGTGCTAAATGTTTTGCACACTTCTCAAAACACCCTCATGATAGAGGCCTAACAAAAAGTTAGATTTGGTCACATACAGGAAACGTCTCTAGATGTTCTCACACTTAAAACCCTCCACCAAATGCTTTACCACAGCTTCATAACCACTGACATGCATATTCTACACTGCGACTTATAAAGAGGTCCTTTTGTACGGCTTGGAAGATGCCAGTATCGCGATTCTTGTTTAGTATCTTGGCAAGGAAACAAAACACGAAGCATATTTAACTTCTTTAGGAAAACAAACATTATGTTGTCATCCAGAGACTCATATATTTATTTTCCAAGCTGTAGCACACAATGTTTTACATTCAGCAGGTTTTTAAGACCAGGGAGTCTTTTTATACCTATATCGCGATATCTTTTCCGTTACAGCCCTTTGTGGCTTCTTGCTTTTAGAATATGATATGTGCTTCATTCAATCCATGTCCAGTAGATTGAATTAATCCACTGTCTGTTTTTGTCTCCTTTCAGATGGATGTGAAGCTACTTTCTATAGCAACATTATTAGGAATCCTATGTTTCTGCAGTGCACAGCAAGGTAAGGTCATTTGAGACACACACAAGACACACAATGTTCTACATCTTGCTGTTTTGTCTGCTCTATTGACTTATCTTTGTTGCTCTTTGATGCATATTCTTCAGATCATGATAGTGTGGCAGTTAATTTTAGGATTGCATTATGGTTTTAGGAGACCAGTTGTCCTAATGGGAGGATGTTGTGTATTCAAAAAATTGTCTACAGCTGCCTGGCTTTCAATGGAATATATTGGAAGAAGTGAAATAGCATGTTGAGCCAGCTAGAGGGGCAGCTTTAAATTTCTGCATCCCAAATGAACCCTATATACAATGTAGTGCACTACTTTTTGACCATAGTAGACCACAGTAGTGCACTAGACGGGGAATCGGGTGCCGTTTATGACGCAAACTTTCTGAATGCTGCCAAATAGTTGTGGCTGTTTCTTACAAAGTATTGCTTCTTCCTTTCAGAGGGCAGTGATTGCATCAAGGCGAATGCACAATCATGTGGGGAATGCATCCAGGTGGCAGAGAAATGTGGATGGTGTACAGACGCTGTAAGTGTGTCTTTTGATAGTTGTTTGAGTGCACACGCTCACAGGGGCAGAATGTTTCGACTTATCGAACTAGAAGCAGTTACCTCAACGGTGTTTGTATTTAGAGGTTAACAATGGCAGGGATATCATTCCAATACCAGTTAAAGAGCTTGCTGTGAAATGGTGGGGGGGGGGGGTGCAGGCAACTCAGAGTATTGTAATGCAGAGCCGTCGTGAGTCACGTTGCAGAACATAACTCACCCTGACGCTTCCTGTCAGAGCCTGCCTGGGGTTGTGTCCCAAATGGCACCCTATTCCCTACATAGTGCACTACTTTTGACCTGAGCCTTATGGGGCCTTGTCAAGTGTAGTGCACTATATAGGGAATAGGGTGCCATGTGGGATGCATGCCTGTTCTTTATCAAAGGTCAACAATGCAGGCTGCTGAAGAACTTAGTGCAGTCGGCCTGTTTACCAATCTCAATGAGCAACACCAAATGTCAGGTACCTCGTTCAACACTGATGAAACAGAAGCAAAAACTGACATCTTCAGCAATAATACCCATTATAAAATTATGTGTGATGGTTTGATTCAGAAAAATCCCCTTTTTAAGAATGACGCCAGACATAGTACTATTTTCATTCAGACTTGGCACATTGTCTTTGGCAAACCACTGCAGTACCTTGTGTGAAATGATGTGCATCCAATCTAAACTTTGCCTGTTCCCGACGGAGAATGGCCTATTTCTGTGTCCCAAATTCGCTCTATTCCCTACATAGGGCACTACTTTAGTCCAGAGTCCTATGGGCCATGGTCAAAAGTAGTGTACTATATAGGGTGCCATTAGGGACGCAGAGAAAGTGTTCAGGTAGCTTGCACATACAGGGTAACATTAAATGGCTAGAGGACAGAACTCATTAAAATCCAAACCTCCAGGGCATTTCTAGTCAAGGGCCAGTCTTGACAGGCATACCGTGTATTTTTGTATCTATGATAACTATTGTGAAAAGTTGATAAATAAAGTTTGGGTTATTTGTCATCGCTAATGAGGACGTGTTTTGTTTTCTTTCTCTGCAGGACTTCCTGAAGCAGGGAGAGTCTAAGTCAGCTCGCTGTGATGAGCTGAAGTCCCTGATCACGAAGGGCTGCAGTAAGGCCAAGATCGAGAACCCCCGGGGCAGTATCTCCATCGACAAGGACAAGCCCGTCACCAACCGCAAGAAGGACGTGGCCGAGAAGCTGAAGCCTGACCAGATCACTCAGATCCAGCCCCAGAAACTCAGCCTCAACCTCCGATCTGGTAAAGACTTAAATCTGATCCTATATCAGTACAGGTCAGGAGTTATCTTGTAGGTCATAATGAATAAGATTAGATGGACATTGAGGAACTGATCCTAGATCAGCAATCCTACTCTAATAAGAGGTTTTGTGAATACCGGCCCTGCCTCCTGCTAGGATATTAAATATTTCTTGAACTTTCCATTAACATGCAGTCATTGATGGGTATATCTAAATTGTCAGTCAGAATCATGTTGCTGTTTGTATCATCCGGAATGATGAAGTCATCATGTTCTCTGAATCTGTTCCATTCTATTTCCACCATGCAGGTGAGGCCCAGACGTTTAAGCTGAAGTTCAAGCGGGCAGAGGACTACCCCATCGACCTCTACTACTTGATGGACCTCTCTTTCTCCATGAAAGACGATTTGGAGAACGTCAAGAACCTGGGGACTGACCTGATGCGTGAGATGCAGGAGATCACGTCAGACTTCAGGATTGGTAAGACACATTCAACTTTAAAACGTTCAAAGTAAAACAATTCTTTGAACGACTATGAAAGGTCTTCTTTATACAGATAGGTAGTTAGTTGCTGGGCATCTCTGCCTGTCTGTAGACCAGCTACAGGGTTATAAGCCGAGGGACACCACTCCTCAATGTTTCTCTCCTGCCTCCCCCTGCCGCTAGCCTGTCTTTGGATGTTAGATCTTGGTTTCCCAACTCCTGTCCTTCCTCCTTAGCTACAGCCAGATGCTACCCATTTCTGCCTCCTCTGCCAGCTCTTTCTTAACCTTGACTGTTTTCCTAACCAGGTTTCGGCTCATTTGTGGAGAAGACTGTGATGCCCTACATCAGCACCACCCCAGCCAGGCTGTTGAACCCCTGCACGAGCAATGAGAACTGCACCAGCCCTTTCAGCTATAAGAACGTGCTCAAGTTGACCGAGAATGGGCAGCAGTTCAACAGCCTGGTCAGCAAGCAGCAGATCTCTGGAAACCTGGACTCCCCTGAGGGAGGCTTTGATGCCATCATGCAGGTGGCGGTCTGTGGGGTGAGTGACCTGGCCTGGGCTAAGTGTGCTAGTCTCCGTTAAGGGCCTGCATTCATAAAGCGCAGAGTAGTACGACTGATCAAGATAAGATTACATGGACAGGGTGGACCTGATCCTAGATCAGCACTTCTAATATAAGACTCTTTATACCAGCCCAGAAGTACAGGAATGTTCCAAATCGGCTAGAATGGTGAATGATTGAAATAATACCAACCAGTGGAAAGTAGGTCTGTACCCCAAAAAATAAAAAGTTGTCTGTTCATTCGACCAATCGGTTGGTTGAAAATATATTTCTCCATATATAGACACATCCTATGCATTTTAATCAAATCAACTATAGGCTCCGAGCTTGTCTGATGCTTTAAGCGAACTGTTTGATTAAATAATTAAGACACACAAATGACTAGCAGGAGTCCGACCGCAATTGATTTGATTGTGCTGGGTCTGGCTCAGACTGTGTTAAAACAAAACTGCGAGTGACTGTGACTAGCACCCGTTGTTTCTCTCTCCTCCCTGCTGTAGCGACCACCACAGAACACCAACAGTGTGTTCACACTGCCCGTGTTGCTGAAGCTGCAACATAATTGCAGCCATTTCTGACTTAAATGTTGTTACTGAAATCCCTCAATTTGTTTAGTTAAAACATTCCCTATTCCCTCAACTCTTGCTCTCTTCACATGACACATGTATGCATCACATGCATGTGACCAATAGGGCCTGACCTATAGCATATCATCAATAAATTGGTTATTACTAAATCTGAACACCGTAACCCGTGACAGCAAAATGGATGCAGAGGACGTGACAAATAAACTTGAAACTGGGGAATGTTTATATATTTTTGAAATTTTATTTTTACATTTTTATTTTTTTTATACCCCTTTTTCTCCCCAATTTCGTTGTATCCAATCCAAGCTACTATCTTGTCTCATCGCTACAACTCCCGTACGGGCTCGGGAGAGACGAAGGCTGAATGTCATGCGTCCTCCGATACACAACCCAACCAGCCGCACTGCTTCTTAACACAGCGCGCCTCCAACCCGGAAGCCAGCCGCACCAATGTGTCGGAGGCTACACCGTGCACCTGGCAACCTTGGTTAGCGCGCACTGCGCCCGGCCCGCCACAGGAGTCGCTGGTGCGCGATGAGACAAGGACATCCCTACCGACCAAGCCCTCCCTAACCCGGACGACGCTAGGCCAATTGTGCGTCGCCCCACAGACCTCCCGGTCGCGGCCGGTTACGACAGAGCCTGGGCGCAAACCCAGGGACTCTGATGGCACAGCTGGCGCTGCAGTACAGCGCCCTTAACCACTGCACCACCCGGGAGGCCCTGAAACTGGGGAATGTTTACTGGTTGCTCAGGAGGTAAAGGGGAAGTCAGATGTGTGGAACAAATTTGACTAGTTGTGGAAAATACTGGAGATCAAGAAAAACGTGAGGCGCAAGCGCTGCCTGCATTTTATGTGTGTCAAACGGGTGCTGTTAGATTACAATATACATTTTCTGACTGTAAACATTAAATAAATAAGCATACCAGAGAGTCATTTTTTTTTTATAGCCTTTATTACAGCAAAGACTAAAGTCGCATTCATTCGTGAATGCTATTCCCGAAATGGAACGGTTTAGGCCCATTTATTGTTTACTCTAATTATTCAAATCATGAATGACTCCTATGCTGGGATAACATGAACTAATACATTATTGATTGATACAGTAGCCTACGTAAGTATTGAAATATAGGCCTAAGTAAGACTAGACAGGATGTGCTCTTAGGCCTACAGCTCAATGGTGGTTATACAAGGATAATATACTAAGCCTACCAATGAAAACAACATTATTTATTATTATTGTAATAATGATGATTATTATAATAATAATAATAATAATAATAATAATAATAACAGAAAGAAGATCAAGGAAAATGAAGGTCACTACTAGAAATACAAATCATTTAGAACAGTGTAAACACCACTAAATAAATGATAAATAATACCAGAGAGGCTGGTCTAATGGAAAACAAGTGTAAAGCCTTTATTACAGCATAACAAATATTAAAAACAGCTGAATTTGTGTACTTTATCTGACATGTTGTGGTTGCCTGAGGCTTGGTGCGCACAGAATCAGTAGGCTATTAATCACACAGGCATCAGGATCAGTCTTATTTCTGTAGATGTGACGATTTATAAAACCAGGCACATTAAACAGTTAGGCTATTGATTTATAGACCTAATTGGTTCCCTCTCCTCGATTTTCTTAGACAATTAAGGCAAGGGCTGTTTTCGTCTCCTATCTTCGCTGCTGTCTCCCCCGCATTGTTCTCCACACCAATATGCTGGTTAACTTTGCTATTATGCACATTGCAACATGGTCTAGGAAAAGTCGTCAATTTAACAGTGCACTGTGTTTCAGAACCGCGGACAGCGACCACTAGCCAATGCGGGACAAAGCGCATTTGTTATAAAATAATATTATTTTTGCACCATTGTTTTTACATAATATAAGCATATACAATTTCAGTAGCAAATGTCTTACACCGATGGACTGTGTCGTCCCCACGGCCACCACACTCCAAAAAGCAAGTTCTGCAGTCTCTAGTTTTGTCTAATCTTGATTATTGTCCAGTCGTGTGGTCCAGTGCTGCAAGGAAAGACCTAGTTAAGCTGCAGCTGGCCCAGAACAGAGCTTCACGTTTTGCTCTTATTTGTAATCAGAGGGCTTATAAATACTATGCATGCCAGTCTCTCTTGGCTAAGAGTTGAGGAGACTAACGTTTCCTATAAAAATAAGAAGTGATGCAATGTGTTAAATCCCAAATTGTTTGCATAGTCAACTTACACACTTATCCCACCAGACAAGCCACCAGGGGTCTTTTCATAGTCTCCAAGTCCAGAACAAATTCAAGAAAACGTACAATATTATATTATTATTGCATGGAACTTCTATCTCATATTGCTCAAATAAACAGCCAACCTGGTTTCAAAAACCAGATAAAGCAACACCTCGCAGCACAACGCCTCTCCCCTATTTGACCTAGATAGTGTGTGTATGTATTGATATGTAGGCTATGTGTGCCTTTTTAAAAATGTATGTAGTTCTGTCCTTGAGCTGTTCTTGTCTAATGATGTTCTGTATTATGTTTCATGTTTTGTGTGGACTCCAGGAAGAGTAGCTGCTGCTTTTGCAACAGCTATTGGGGATCGTAATCAAATACCAATGGATCAGTCCATCAGACAGGTGTCTTATACACCATGATTTGTTTATAAACATTTTGCTACTGCCTGACTAAAAGAACAGCTTATCAACCAAACAATCGACTAGTCGACTAAATTGGTTTAGCCCTAGTGCAAAGCATTGCAACAAAGAATTGATATATTTTGGAGAATTAATTTTTCGAGAGCTCTAATTGGTTGAATTTGTTTCTGTCCATCCCCCTGCAGGATGCCATTGGCTGGAGGAACGTCACTCGTCTGCTGGTGTTCTCCACTGACGCTGGGTTCCACTTTGCTGGAGACGGCAAACTGGGCGGCATCGTTCTGCCCAACGATGGAAAGTGTCACCTGGAAAACAACATGTACACCATGAGCCATTACTACGTATGTGTTTCTCTGTATACTATATACTCTATACCTTCCAGACATTTTGTATTGCATTTGTTGCATTATAGTGTGCTTATTTTGTGTGCTCACCTCACAAAATGAATTTCCATGTGAACGGACAATAAGGTTATCATATATGGTATAACATGCTGTTTGACTGGCTGATGTCTCCGTGGTATAGATCGTTGATGTTTGTTTTGACATTTTCATCTTGCATTTCTTTTCAATTAATAGGACTATCCCTCCATTGCCCATTTGGTCCAGAAACTGAGCGACAACAACATTCAGACAATTTTTGCAGTTACTGAGGAATTCCAGCCGGTTTACAAGGAACTGAAGAATCTCATCCCCAAGTCAGCAGTAGGAACCCTGTCCTCCAACTCCAGCAACGTCATCAAGCTCATTATCGATTCTTACAATGTGAGTTTAACCCCCTCGCTTTGACACCAGCTTTGAATGGGAAAGGCTGTTTTGATGTGAAGCTAATAATTACTGTGCAGAAAATTAATACCTGGGATCTGTCCCAAATGGCACCCTACTCCCAAATAGTGTACTACTTTTTACCAGGTTTTTTCTATTGACACATTTGGTTAACATTCTTTGTGTTTGGTAGTCTCTTTCATCTGAAGTCATTCTGGAGAACAACAAGGTGCCTGAAGGTGTGTCCATAAAATACAAGTCCATCTGCAAGAATGGCGTGGTTGGTACGGGAGAGAACGGAAGAAAATGCTCTAACATCTCCATTGGAGATGAGGTAAGTGAGTGAGCGCTTCCTGTCCTTGGTGGTCTGGTCTCTATTGAAATAGCGATGGAGAATTTATATTTGTCAATGTAATACATCTAGAAACATTTGTAAACCATCCAAGACATTTTTAGGAGGTTACTATTGGAAAAACAAGAGGGAATATATTTGACCGTTACTCAACGTTTCAGCTCAGAGGTCTTTCTCAAGACTAGTCTCCAGGAGCTTACTAATGCCTTCTATCATCCTATCTCCTAGGTGTCCTTTGACATTACCATCGAGTCCCAGAAGTGCCCATCTCAAGGCAAGTCAGAGACCATTAGGATCAAGCCGCTGGGTTTCAATGAGGATGTGGAGATCGTCCTCAACTTCATCTGCGAATGTGAATGTTCCAAAGGCGGAGAACCTCTCAGCAAGATCTGCCACAATGGCAACGGGACCTTTGAGTGTGGAGCCTGCAGGTAGGCACAACATAAAACACTGATTTGGGTTCTGATTTTCAGGTGTGCATTACCATAATGTTCTTCTGAAACTATACGGGTCAAATTCACTAGGATCCAAACGGTAGAAAAAGGACCAAAAAGGACTACATTAACTTATCCAATAAGAAATGCTTGTTTTTGTTTTCCGCAGTGACATTTTTTGCTTCCATGTGTACTAATGAATACGATCTTGCTTTGGCTCAGGTGCAACGAAGGACGTATCGGCAGACTGTGTGAGTGCAGCACAGACGAGGTGAGGACAGACGACCTGGACGGTAACTGTCGGAAGGACAACGGTACAGACATCTGCAGCAACAACGGAGACTGTGTGTGTGGAACTTGTGAGTGTAAGAAGAGAGAGAACCCCGAGGAACGGTACAGCGGGAAATTCTGCGACTGTGACAACTTCAACTGTGACCGCTCCAACAACAAACTCTGTGGAGGTAGGACCTGTGGCTGGCCCTCTTTGTTTGACTGTATGCAAGTTTTCGTAGACCTATTGTATTCATTCAACACTGCTGCATACTGTAACATCTAGAGAATAAAATACTGAAAGAACGAGTTTTTAAAATGTACAGCATATCATGAATCGTCCATTTTCTCCACCTCTTTCCTCAGCCATGGCTTAACCTACTGAAAGAAGATGTTTGATTGGATGATTCTTCAAAATGGATGGCTGTGTTGTGTAGGCCTAGCATAGATTCAATCTCTTATTTTCTCCTCCCCTCTACTAGGACATGGGCGTTGTGAGTGCAGGGTGTGTATCTGCGATGCCAACTACACAGGCAGCGCCTGCGACTGTTCCCTGGACACCTCCACCTGCCTGGCAGCCAACAAGCAGATATGTAATGGCCGGGGCACCTGCGAGTGTGGCGTCTGCAAATGCACCAACCCCAAGTTCCAGGGCCCCACCTGTGAGATCTGCCCCACCTGCCCCGGAGTCTGCGCTGAGCACAAGTGAGTCCCTGTTCAGGGTGTTAACCATAGACAACATCGTCTCTTTATCTCTGTTATTACCCACCCACAATGCTGACAGGGAGTTGTGGATTTGTACAGTGCCTTTGGAAGGATTCAGACCCATTGACTTGTTCCACATTTTGTAACATTACAGCCTTATTCTAAAATGTATTAAATAAAAATAATTCCTCAATCTACACACAATACCCCATAATGACAAAGCAAAAACTGGTTTTTAGCTTATTTACATAAGCATTCAATCCCTTTGCTAGGAGACTTGAAATGTTGTTTCTACAACTTCATTGGAGTCTGCCTGTGGTAAATTAAATTGATTGGACATGGTTTGGAAAGGCACACACCTGTCTATATAAGGTCCCACCGTTGACAGTGCATGTCAGAACAAAAACCAAGCCTTGAAGTCGAAGGAATTGTCCGTAGAGACAGGATTGTGTCAATGCACAGATCTGGGGAAGGGTACCAAAACATTTCTGCAGTATTGAAGATCCCCAAGAACACAGTGGCCTCCATCATTCTTAAATGGAAGATGTTTGGAACCACCAAGGCTCTCGGGGAGAGAAGGGCCTTGGTCAGGGAGGTGACCAAGAACCCGAGTTCCTCTGGAGATGGGAGAACGTTCCAGAAGGACAACCATCTCTGCAGCACTCCACCAATCAGGCCTTTATGGTAGAGTGGCCAGACGGAAGTCACTCCTCAGTAAAAGGCACATGACAGTCCGCTTCGAGTTTGCCAAAAGGCACCTAGACTGACCATGAGAAAGAAGGTTCTCTGGTCTAATGAAACCAAGATTGAACTCTTTGGCCTGAATGCCAAGCGTCACGTCTGGAGGAAACCTGGCACCATCCCTACGGTGAAGCATGGTGGTGGCAGCATCATGCTGTGGGGATGTTTTTCAGCAGCAGGGACTGGGAGACCAGTCAGGATGGAGGCAAAGATGTACAGAGGTCCTTAATGAAAACCTGTTCCAGAGCGCTCAAGACTTCAGACTGGGGCGAAGGTTCACCTTCAAAACAGGTCAACGACCCTAAGCACACGGCCAAGACAACGCAGGAGTGGCTTTGGGACAAGTCTCTAAATGTCCTTGAGTGGCCCAGCCAGAACCCGGATTTGAACCCGATCGAACAGAGAGACCTGACAATATCGGTGCAGCGATGCTCCCCTTCCAACCTGACAGAGCTTGAGAGGATCTGCAGAGCAGAATGGAACAAAGTCCTCAAATACAGGTGTGCCAAGCTTGTAGTGTCATACCCAAGAAGACTAAGCTATAATCGCTGCCAAAGGTGATTTAGCAAAGTACTGAGTAAAGGGTCTGAATACTTATGTAATATGATACCATTTTTTTTAAAATTAATCGGCAGAAATTTCTTTAAAAAAAATGTTCTTTATCATTTTGTGTGTCTGTGTGTGTGTGTGTGTGTGGATTGAGGGCCATACATTTTAGAGTAAGGCTGTAACCTAACAGAATGTGGAAAAAGTCAAGGAGTCTGAATACTTTCCGAAGGCACTGTATAACCTGGGAAATAAAATTGTATTGTAAAAAAAAAAAAAGACAATGATAAATCAGTTTTTATTCATCTTAATACCTATCTGTATGGCTATAGCCTGACCATGTTATTGTCCTCTCTCTAAAAGGGAGTGTGTTCAGTGCCGGGCCTTTGAGACTGGAGAGAAGAAGGACACGTGTCAGAGGGACTGCAGCTATTTCAACCTGATCAGAGTGAAGGATCGGGACAAGCTGCCCCAGCCAGCCGACCAATCCTACCCCCTATCCCACTGTAAGGAGAGGGACGCCAACGACTGCTGGTTCTACTACACCTACGCCGTCAGGAACGACACAATGAGGGAGGTCTACGTGGTCGAGACTCTGGGTGAGTGGATGGCTGGTGCTGCACCATTGAGAAGCAAATATCTTTGATCATCCATTTAGGAATAGCCTGCCCTAATGACTTCATGTCTGTATGGCATTTTACAGCCCGCATCCCTAATGACACCTTTTAATCCCTATAATCTCTGGTCAAAAGTAGTGTACTACAAAATGACATGGTGCACTACGAAGGGAATAGGGTGCCATTTGGGACAGAGCCAAAATGTAGGCCTATAATTATACATTTTATTTGGCGGACGCCTTTCAAAACACAAGTACATAGTCCATTGTATATGATTAACTGTAAATGCATAATGTTGCCATGTGTGTTCCCTGCTGTGCTCCAGAGTGCCCAGCGGGCCCTGACATCATCCCCATCGTGGCTGGCGTGGTGGCGGGCATTGTGCTCATTGGCCTGGCCCTACTGCTCATCTGGAAGCTGCTCATGATCATCCACGACCGCAGAGAGTTCGCCAAGTTCGAGAAGGAGAAGATGAACGCCAAATGGGACACGGTAAGGCATCCTGTTGGATCACACCAGCACAGCTGGCTTTCAAATAAGAATATCAACTTTTATATTAGCGGTGATTTCCTTTCTTTTCACTGTTCAGATATCTGGGGTTGCATTCATAAAGTGTCTCAGAGTAGGTGTGCTGATCTAGGATCCGTTTTGCCTTTAGATCACAATGAATAAGATTGAATGGATAGGGGGGTCTGACTCTAGATCAGCACTCCTATTCAGAGACACTAGATGCATACTGCCCCTGGTCTACTCTTGAAATGTGAGATTAATTTCTGTCCTAAATTAACTAACACACACACACAATATACAGTGCCTTGCGAAAGTATTCGGCCCCCTTGAACTTTGCGACCTTTTGCCACATGTCAGGCTTCAAACATAAAGATATAAAACTGTATTTTTTTGTGAAGAATCAACAACAAGTGGGACACAATCATGAAGTGGAACGACATTTACTGGATATTTCAAACTTTTTTTAAAAATCAAAAACTGAAAGATTGGGCGTGCAAAATTATTCAGCCCCTTTACTTTCAGCGCAGCAAACTCTCTCCAGAAGTTCAGTGAGGATCTCTGAATGATCCAATGTTGACCTAAATGACTAATGATGACTAATGATGATAATGATGATACAATGATACAATCCACCTGTGTGTAATCAAGTCTCTGTATAAATGCACCTGCACTGTGATAGTCTCAGAGGTCCGTTAAAAGCGCAGAGAGCATCATGAAGAACAAGGAACACACCAGGCAGGTCCGAGATACTGTTGTGAAGAAGTTTAAAGCCGGATTTGCATACAAAAAGATTTCCCAAGCTTTAAACATCCCAAGGAGCACTGTGCAAGCGATAATATTGAAATGGAAGGAGTATCAGACCACTGCAAATCTACCAAGACCTGGCCGTCCCTCTAAACTTTCAGCTCATACGAGGAGCTCATACGAGGAGAAGACTGATCAGAGATGCAGCCAAGAGGCCCATGATCACTCTGGATGAACTGCAGAGATCTACAGCTGAGGTGGGAGACTCTGTCCATAGGACAACAATCAGTCGTATATTGCACAAATCTGGCCTTTATGGAAGAGTGGCAAGAAGAAAGCCATTTCTTAAAGATATCCATAAAAAGTGTCGTTTAAAGTTTGCCACAAGCCACCTGGGAGACACACCAAACATGTGGAAGAAGGTGCTCTGGTCAGATGAAACCAAAATTGAACTTTTTGGCAACAATGCAAAACGTTATGTTTGGCGTAAAAGCAACACAGCTGAACACACCATCCCCACTGTCAAACATGGTGGTGGCAGCATCATGGTTTGGGCATGCTTTTCTTCAGCAGGGACAGGGAAGATGGTTACAATTGATGGGAAGATGGGTGGAGCCAAATACAGGACCATTCTGGAAGAAAACCTGATGGAGTCTGCAAAAGACCTGAGACTGGGACGGAGATTTGTCTTCCAACAAGACAATGATCCAAAACATAAAGCAAAATCTACAATGGAATGGTTAAAAAATAAACATATCCAGGTGTTAGAATGGCCAAGTCAAAGTCCAGACCTGAATCCAATCGAGAATCTGTGGAAAGAACTGAAAACTGCTGTTCACAAATGCTCTCCATCCAACCTCACTGAGCTTGAGCTGTTTTGCAAGGAGGAATGGGAAAAAATGTCAGTCTCTCGATGTGCAAAACTGATAGAGACATAACCCAAGCGACTTACAGCTGTAATCGCAGCAAAAGGTGGCGCTACAAAGTATTAACTTAAGGGGGCTGAATAATTTTGCACGCCCAATTTTTCAGTTTTTGATTTGTTCAAAAAGTTTGAAATATCCAATAAATGTCGTTCCACTTCATGATTGCGTCCCACTTGTTGTTGATTCTTCACAAAAAAATACAGTTTTATATCTTTATGTTTGAAGCCTGAAATGTGGCAAAAGGTCGCAAAGTTCAAGGGGGCCGAATACTTTCGCAAGGCACTATATATATATATATATATATATATATATAGCTTACTGCTTGTGATTTCAGAGCTCATTCATCCAGCATTCCTTTTACGCCTATCTCAAGAGATGCACTTAATTGCCTTGGTTATCTGTGCGAAAGCCAAGGCACAAATATAACGGTTGGTTATCTCTTTAGCTACATCTCCTGTTTTGTGCCAACAATGGCAGCACAGAAACCTGGCTCTGTCACGCTGTTGAGGGAGTGGCCTTTCCTCCATGGGCATTTTGCTGGCTAGGAGTGCTGCCACTATCTGTCCACTCATCAGTACTTCATGCCCATAATAGGCAATGAAGCTGAGGGAGAGGTTGTGCTTGGTCACCAACAGAATAAAGCTCAATCCAGCTGCTCAGTGTGCTCTGACAGTCATAGCAACAGTATTTAATGTTTATAGTAGAATGACAGAGCACTTGTGTGCTGAGAAAGTGCACAGCTGAGAGAGAATATAGCCTCTGGTCGAGTCCCAAATGGCTCCATATTACCTAAATAGTGCACTACCTTTTGACGAGAACCCCCGTGGGCCCTGGTCAAAAATAGTGGTACTGGTCAAAAGTAGTGGTAGTGCACTATAAATGGAATAGGGTGCTATTTGGGACGCAACCTCATTCTCAAAGAGCATGGCTATTGCTAAACCTTTGGGGTTGGATATGTTTGTATTCTGAATGATGGATAGACCCCTAGTTGGTAAACCTTTTCTGCTTTCTTTGTCCCTCAACCATTACTCCCTCCATCCTGTCATCTTTTACTGCTTACTTTCTTTTCATGCTCTTTCTTGTTCTTCTTTTCTCTGACCCCTGTCTGTCTCATTGTCGACCATAGCAAGAGAATCCTATATACAAGAGCCCTATAAATAAGTTCCAGAATCCAAGCTATGGGCGTAAAGGCGTGGTCCTATAAGTTTACGTTTGTATTGCCTATCTCTCTTTTCCCTTTTCCTGCATGTACTTTACTTTCCCCTTGTGGTGTTTTGTGATTCAGTTTTGCATCTTTTCTTCACCCTTTTTCACTGATATTTTCATTCTTAAGAAAAAAAAACAGATATTCAACTTCTTAAAAGCAAAAGCTGTAATATAACCGTTTTCTCATTTCAGTAGCGAGTTTGAAGTTTCTGGTACTGTCTGAGGCAACCTGAAGAACACATTTGTCTAAAAATGAATCACTTAATAAAACGGGATATATAAAAAAAACTACGGTGGTCTATAGCTCACCAACATCTATCCAATTCGCTCTGCCTTATTTTAAATGGGTTAAGGTTTAATATGTATTTAACTGCATGTTGTTGGGTGTGCCATTAACATGCTAGATTATAGGACAGGTGACTGCTTTGTTCGCAAGTCCCTATTGAAATGTTGAAAATCGTATTGTCCAAATGGAGACGTGCTGCTCTGGAATTCATTTTAACCAAACAATTTGATATGTGAAGTGGTTCTAACCGAATGATTCTCTTTTTGGACTACATTCCAAATGGCACCTATGGGCCCTGGTCAAAAATAGTTATGTATGTACAGTGGGGAGAACAAGTATTTCATACACTGCCGATTTTGCAGGTTTTCCTACTTACAAAGCATGTAGAGATCTGTAATTTTTATCATAGGTACACTTCAACTGTGAGATGGAATCTAAAACAAAAATCCAGAAAATCACATGATTTTGTTTTTGTTGTAATTAATTTGCATGACATAAGTATTTGATACATCAGAAAAGCAGAACTTAATATTTGGTACAGAAACCTTTGTTTGCAATTACCGTGATCATATGTTTCCTGTAGTTCTTGGCCAGGTTTGCACACACTGCAGCAGGGATTTTGGCCCACTCCCCCATACAGGTTTCGGGGCTGTCGCTGGGCAATACAGACTTTCAGCTCCCTCCAAATATTTTGTATTGGGATCAGGTCTGGAGACTGGCTAGGCCACTCCAGGACCTTGAGATGCATCTTACGGAGCCACTCCTTAGTCGCCCTGGCTGTGTGTTTCGGGTCGTTGTCATGCTGGAACACCCAGCCACAACCCATCTTCAATGCTCTTACTAAGGGAGAGAGGCTGTTGGCCAAGATCTCGCGATACATGGCCCCATCCATCCCCCCCCTCAATACGGTGCAGTCCCCTTTGCAGAAAAGCATCCCCAAAGAATGATGTTTCCACCTCCATGCTTCACGTTTGGGATGGTGTTCTTGGGGTTGTACTCATCCTTCTTCTTCCTCCAAACACGGCGAGTGAAGTTTAGACCAAAAAGCTCTATTTTTGGCTCATCAGACCACATGACCTTATCCTATTCCTTCTCTGGATCATCCAGATGGTCATTGGCAAACTTCAGATGGGCCTGGACATGCGCTGGCTTGAGCAGGGGGACCTTGCGTGCGCTGCAGGATTTTAATCCATGCGTAGTGTGTTACTAATGGTTTTCTTTGAGACTGTGGTCCCAGCTCTCTTCAGGTCATTGACCAGGTCCTGCCGTGTAGTTCTGGGCTGATCCCTCACCTTCCTCATGATCATTGATGCCCCACGAGGTGAGATCTTGCATGGAGCCCCAGACCAAGGGTGATTGACCGTCATCTTGAACTTCTTCCATTTTCTAATAATTGCGCCAACAGTTGTTGCCGTCTCACCAAGCTGCTTGCCTATTGTCCTGTAGCCCATCCCAGCCTTGTGCAGGTCTACAATTTGAACCCTGATGTCCTTACACAGCTCTCTGGTCTTGGCCATTGTGGAGAGGTTGGAGTCTGTTTGATTGAGTGTGTGGACAGGTGTCTTTCAAACAAGTTCAAACAGGTGCAGTTAATACAGGTAATGAGTGGAGAACAGGAGGGCTTCTTAAAGAAAAACTAACAGGTCTGTGAGAGCTGGAATTCTTACTGGTTGGTAGGTGATCAAATACTTCTGTCATGCAATAAAATGCAAATTAATTACTTAAAAATCATACAATGTGATTTTCTGGATTTTGTTTTCGATTCCGTCTCTCGGAGTTGAAGTGTACCTATGATAAAAATTACAGACCTCTACATGCTTTAAGTAGGAAACACTGCTGATTTTGCAGGTAATCAAATACTTGTTCTCCCCACTGTGTATGTATGTAGTTAAATAAAAGGTTAACAAAAAAATAGGGAATATGCTGCCATTTGGGACAAAGACAATGTATCCATGATTACTCTTTCTCACTCTTTTTGCTTGTCTTTTGCAGGGTGAGAATCCCATCTACAAGAGTGCTGTAACAACTGTTGTCAATCCAAAATACGAGGGCAAATGATGGAGAATCCTCTCTGTCATTACAACACTGTATGCAAAATAATATTGTGGGGGGTTTATGTTCATGGTTTGTTTTTGTAGTCACCAAATAATAGCAGTGCATTTTGCCACTATTTCAGTATGTTTTACTAACCGTTTTTTTCTATGCACCATTTGAATTGAAAAATTGTACAGTATGTATAAACTTTGGTTTTTACTTTTTTGTGGAACTTGGCGGAATGTTTAAACTGATTTTATTTTTGCCACAGGACTGGTAAGGTCATTGAAGGTGTGGTTGTGCCTTTCATAGAACCGTGGAGCCATTATTTCTGTTTTTGAGGGTGAAATTGGATGTCGATATGGGACAAGATACGTAGCGATAGCTGGCCATTAGGACAGCAGTAAATTGTAATGTGTACAGTTTGTAGGAAATTCTGTGTAAAGCCATATTTTAGTCACAGAAAAGGGCTGGAAGCAAAGGTATGTTAATCAATTTATTATTCAACCTGAACAATCAATTTAAATGTTTATTTTTTAAAGATAGTCATGATATTTGTAAATCTTTATAAAATAAAATGACATTAATGTACATTAGTAGTATTATGGGCTCCAGGTTTAAATTGTTTAGTTTTAAAGAACTCAGGTCCCTATTAAACTCTTAATAGCGATGCCAAATATTACAGAACTCACTGCCTTGTTTGCAAACAATATGCCTTATTTTTAAGTGTCTTGCTTCAGTTACAGAAATTGAGTTCTGAATGGGGTTCTGAATGGTTTATTACTTGACCTGTATCCTCAGCGTGTTTTTATTTTACTGTTGAATAATTCTCTTCTAATTAGATGGTTTAATCAAACTCTTCCATTGAATAATGGTGACTACATTTCAGTTATAAAGATCAGTGTTAAGGGAGTGACGTCATTCAGATCTTTGTAGAATTTCAAACATCCCACTTAGTTGTAAGAACACAGTTTTTAAAGTGCCTTTTTATTTCATCACATTCACATTTTGCATTACTTTATTTCTGAAATTATTTATTAAAGTTCCAAAACAAATTACCCCAAAATTGTTCCATGCTGCGTGTGTGTCATTTGTCCTTGCTTTCTTTTTGTTAGAAAGATGCCAAGGAATGTTTGGCTCACTGTGGCCTAGGCCTCTGATCCAGCTTTCAACTCACTGTTCATCTTATGCTACCCACATGTTTTCTACAGTTTAACAGATGCATTTCACCTCTTATTTTTGCCAATTCATGCATTTTCCAACTCCGGATAAATCTCAGGATAGTGTCCTGATCTGAACAACAAAAATACAGCTGCCACTGTTTTCAGATGCTGCACTGCCTAATGAGCATTTGTAGATACTTGAGTCATATGGCATCAGCACTGCCACTAGCTCGGAGGAGGGGAACAAGGCCAATCCACAGGACACAGTTGGTGCGAACATTGGTATCAGGAGTTGGAAGCTCGGCTCCAATACAGGTTGGGAGAATGCCCAATGGTTGAAATTAGTTTTCTGTTGTGTTAGACCTTTTTTGCAAGGGAGACAGTTTGAAGTTAGTGGGTCTTTCTGGTAAATTTGTTTTTGAATAGTTCCATCACATAATAAAATTGTAATCCCGTAAATAATACATTGTATAATTTGTTCCGCTGATTTAAATCAAGCTGTAAATAGTGTACAGATTGACATCTCTCCCAACCTGCAGTCAGGCACCAGCAGGCAGCATTCAAATAATATAATAATAATTTCCGTACTGCAATTGAAAGACTGCGTTTCTGCGTCTGTTTCCATTTTGTACGTTAGGTGGTCCATTCCCAAGGTAATACAGAGGGTTTAGAATACCGTGTACAACAGATGGAACTTTCTCGTTTTTGAGCGTGAGCTCATCAACCCAGTGTTCTCTACCTCATTGCTCTCTACAGATTGGTGCCAGCCACCGACCAATCAGGATGCGTCTTCTATTGCAAAGTTGTTAACCCCCAACAAGAACACTTCTCTCCTAGTTTTGCTAGCTAATCTTCTTGGAAATAACAAGTATAATTATCTAATCTCAATAATGTATTACTTCGACGGAGAGAGAGGCTTTCCGATACGATCAAGAGAAATCCGATGCTTAACAAAAAGCTGAATGACGTCTTATCAGGAGAATTTTACTGCATGGCGTTTGCAAAACGATAACGTTACGCCAGCGTCTGTCCTTGGCTTTTGGGGAATCACTCATGATCACAAGAAATGTTATTACCCATCCTGGAGTCAATTTTACGGTACGTTTTTCAGATATCTTTGTATAGCTGGTCGAAACAACTGTCGTGTGAAAATCGTCTTGTTTGGTGGATAGCAAGCTATCACAATTAAATTGAATGGCTTAAGTTTGCAAACCACCGATGTCAAATCAGCATGCTAGGCTACTAGTAACTAACTACGTTAACGTTACAATCGCGAGCCAGCTCCATTTTTAGCTAGTAAGTTAGCTAACGTTTTTAGTTTGGTTTAAGTGTTATAAATTGTCGTTTGCTTTCAAATGTTCTGACCTTCGAAATGCTAAACGTATTATAGTCCAAAGAGTCAGGAAGAAAGCCAGCTAATGCTAAGTTACGGACCAAATTCATGACCGCAACGTGTCATACATAAATCTGGTGTAAACTGTACAATTATTATTGTAAATCGGCTTGTAAATTTATAACCACTAACTAATTGTCATGTTCCAGCTAGGCAAGGAAGGCAATATTTGATTGCTTACACTGCCAACCAACTACCAGTGGTCTACAAAGGAACTGCACATTCATATTTGAAGTGTTGACTAACGCCAAGTTGTTTGGCATGTAGGTAATTAATAACAGAATAAATCAGTAGAGTGGCTGGATCAGACTTAACGTTACTAGCCCTAGGCTCGAATATTGCTTTCACTAGTTTAAAAAAAATATGCTGATATGCCTCTTATACAGTTGCAGTTTTACACATCCATAAGCTGTGTGTGCCTCCAGTTGATGAATTACACTTCCTACCAATTTACGTTTACACACAGAGCTAATTAGCACAGGTGGCCGCCTATGTCTTCCGTAAACAAGCAATGTAACATGGAGATATGACCATGTGGAAACACTAACCCAATAAAGGTACCCGTACAGAACGTAACTCCCCGACCAGAAGATACTATCGTCAATAGGCACTAAAGCAGTTAGCCTCTGAATGGGGTAGACTTGTCCTGGGGTCATAATCACGAAGCGTCTCGGAGAATGCTGATTTTAGTATCAGTTTTGCCTTTTAGGTCTTTTTGAGTTAGATTACATGGACAGGGGAGAGAGCAGGGGTGTATTCATTAGTTGTATTCTGTTACAAAACGTTTGGGCTGTTGCAAAAGGTTTTGCAATGGAAACTGTTTACTTTAATAACCAGTGGGAGTGGGACCTATCTGCATTTGTCCAATAGAAAGTAGTTTTTGTTGACAAACGCGTAGGGATCTACCTGCATTTAGTTTAAAACGAGTTTCTATTGGACAAATGCAGGTACAGTGCATTTGGAAAGTATTCAGGCCCCTTGACTTTTTTCATATTTTGTTAGGTTACAGGCTAATTCTAAAATGGATTAATAAATGTTTTCCTTCAATCTACATACAATACCCCATAATGACAAGGCAAAAACGTTGCTAATTTTATTTGTTAAATCAAATTTACATAAGTATTCAGACCCTTTATTCACAACTTTGTTGAAGCACGTTTGGCAGCGATTATAGAATCAAGTCTTCTTGGGTATGATGCTACAAGCTTGTATTTTTGGAGTTTGTCCCATTCTGCTCTGCAGATCCTCAAGCTCTGTCAGGTTGGATGAGGACCGTAGCAACACAGGTATTTTCAGGTCTCTCCAGAGCTGTTTGATTGGGTTCAAGTCCGGGCTCTGGCTGGGCCACTGAATGATACTCTGGCTGGGCCACTCCTGCATGGTCTTGACTGTGTGCTTCGGGTCATTGTCCTGTTTGAAGGTCAACCTTCGCCCTAGTCTGAGAACCTGCTCCAGAGTGCTCAGGACTTCATCAAGGATCTCTCTGTACTTTGCTCTTTCCCTCGATCCTGACTAGTCTCCCAGTCCCTGATGCTGAAAAACATCCCCACAGCATGAAGCTGCCACAACCATGCTTCGCTGTAGGGATGCTATTGGCCAGGTGATGAGCGGTGCCTGGTTTCCTCCAGACTTGGCATTCAGGCCAAAGAGTTCAATCTTGGTTTCATCAGAACAGAGAATATTGTTTCTCATTGTCAGAGTTCTTTAGGTGCCTTTTGGCAAAATCAAAGCGGGCTGTCATGTGCCTTTTACTGAGGAGTGGCTTCCGTCTGGCCACTCTACCGTAAAGGCCTGATTGGTGGAGTGATGCAGAGATGGGAGAACCTTCCAGAAGGACAACCATCTCCACAGAGGAACTCTAGTGCTCTGTCAGAGTGACCATTGGGTTCTTGGTCACCTCCCTGACCAGGGAGCTATTCCACCTCTAGGAATAGTCTTGGTGGTTCCAAACTTCTTTCATTTAAGAATGATGGAGGCCACTGTGTTCTTGGGGACCTTGAATGCTGCTGAAATGTTTTGGTAACCTTCCCCAGATCTGTGCCTCAACATTCCTTTAACCTCATGGCTTTATTTTGCTCTGACATGCACTGTCAACTGTGGGACCTTATATAGACAGGTGTCCTTCCAAATCATGTCCAATCAATTGAATTTATCGCAGGTGGAAAATGGAAACAGGATGCACTTGAGCTCAATTTTGAGTCTCTAAGCAAAGGGTCTGAATACTTCTGTAAATAAGGTATGTTTTATTTAATACATTTACAAAAATGTCTACCTGTTCTTGGTTTGTTATTATGGGGTATTGTGTGTAGATTGAGGAATTTTAACTTATTCCACTTATTCCATTTTGGGGGGGGGGGGGGGTGAAGGGGTCTGAACTTTCCAAATGCACTGTAGGTCCCTCCCTGTTTGTTTCATTGTGTTTGCCCTTTTTGGTTCCTAGCGTAAACAATGTTTTGCCTCTCTAATCTGAGCAATGAATACACATAAGCACGCCCACTCTGAGATTTTAGTTACTCTTTGCAATTGGAACCGCTGTCCTAGTCCCATCAACATGATGACCCCTTTGATTAAACACTCAAAGGAATGATGAGCTGTTTTTTTTTATTCCCACTCAGATCCCAATGATGCTGTCTTTTGTAATGGTCGACGCCGAGTGGAACCTACAACTCTTGGAGCCTGGCTAGACCCGATGTCTGCCATTACTATAGGTAAGCCCTGAGAATGTCCTTATATGGGCTTTAGTAAAGCACCAGATGCATCTCCGCTTGGCATTAATGAGGTATTGGGGTAAGGCACAGAGAGACTAGCATCCTGTCCAGGGGGTGTATTTGTACATTAAGCTGCCTCACACTACAGAAACAGGAGATGGATTCATGCCCTATGGTAGCATGGCTGATGTGACTCAGATGGTACACAGCTAAGGAGAGCTGTGACACTTGTCTGGACAGGAGCCTGTTGATGGTGCAATATTCACAACAAAATTGGCTTGAGCTTTGATTGGTTCTCTCAAATGTTTATTTTTTCTGGGAAGTTGAGACCTCTTTATTTGAAAATCCAAAAGTTGTATGAGATGGGGGTAGGACTTGGGTGCTGTGTGGGTGTTTGGCACAGGATAACCAATCAGTAAAGCACATCCACCATCATTATAGACACATTGTGACTACAATATCAAGGAGCCTTTAGACTGACGGTGGGAAGACTGAGTTTGGTGTCAAGCGGACTAGCCTTATTGACCATTCTGGCTCGGACAAGGCTTGCCAACTTATGGCACCAGAACCCTTTGTTTTGAGGTTCTTATTATTTCCAAATATTTGAATTACACACGATGTTGGTGGCACTTTAATTGGCGAGGACAGGCTTGTGGTAATGGCTGGAGCAGAATGGTATCAAACATGTTTTCCAGCCACCACTGTTGAATTACGATAGGATTTACACACTGGTCAACAGAGGACCACACAGTTTGGTTGCAGCGGGCCACAGTTCTAGGGTTAATCACACCACAAGAGGGCAACATTTTCAAACTTTGAAAATATTTTCAGAAGCTGTTCAGTTCCCAGTACTGGTAGTGACTAGTAATTTAGTAAGTCTAGTCATATTTTACTTTGGTTATTTAAAAAAAAAAAAACTTGTAGTTTATGTTTCAAGGGTTTTGTATTTTTGTTTCAACTTAAGAGCTAGGCTTGGTACTGCATCAGCAAGATGCAGCAAAACAACTTCAAAAATTTGGTATCATGCCAGAGCATTGTAATGCAAATGCATCATCATGTATGGTTTGCTAGTTATCATCCATGTCTTCCCATCCCAATATTTAATAGAAGTTACTAAATCCCAATATATTTAATCACATTTACAAAATCCCAATATTTAATCAAATTTAAAAACATCCCCCCTCAATGTTCAAATCACATGTAAAACAACTGAGGAATAAAAGGTGCATGATAATACAATGTCTAATGTTAGAGACAATAATTCAGAATTATTAGTCACCGATTTAAAAAAAAAAAAATCTAACTAGGCAAGTCAGATAAGGGGCCTGGGATAAAAAATACAATATAAATATAGGACAAAACACATCACAACAAGAGAGAGACAACACTACATAAAGAGAGACCTAATGATAAGGCAATGTAGGCTTTAGATTGTAACCAATTAGGGACATTCAGCATGCCCCTTTTGTAATTGGATTCCAAATTTAACCTTAAACATATAATGGTTAGCTACTTACCCAAATTATGTAAATGTTTTATTTGACTTGTTTAGTTTTGGGGGGCACGTCCCCCACCGTCGCGAACGCGCACGCGCTCGGGACCGCGTGGGAATGGCTGTTCGGTGATCGGTGGGTTGGGCTGCTTTGAGCGAACCGAGCGTTAAAGAGTTTTTAATGTCCGCCATGTTGGCCATGGCGTACTGAACCACCGATAGACAGGGAAGCCTCTGAAAAAAGACCGAAATAGAGCGATCAAGATCCGGGCCTTCCCGGCTCCGTTCGCGACGCCCTAACTTTAGCTTTAATAGGCCGAACCGTATATGTCAGAATAACCGCACAGAATCATCCATGAAAGCTCAACTCGAAACCGATGTGAATTTAAGGAGATTGGATAGATTTATGTTGCATCTCGAATTTTAAAAAATGAGTAAATTGTCGTTTCGGGCACGGGCGCTGGACGCTTCCAAGCCACTACCCGTCTTCCGATGTGAGGATTTACCCGACCTGCATGAATATGCATCTATTAACCGGGCAGTGCCGCAAATGCCGACGGGGATGGAGAAAGAAGAGGAATCGGTATGTTTTTATAGTTCGAAAATATGCAAATAAACATTTCTCCTTATTTTTATATTTTGAGGCGCTCCTCTTTTTTTCTGCGCATGTTTGCACAAAATGGCCGCCAATTTTATTTTAAAAAACACGACGAAAATGTTGTGTAGATAGTCTTAACAATAAGTGGATACATTTTCCAGATCACTAAGGATGAATTATTTATATATATTATTCAATATTCTGGTTTTAGTTGGTTATTTTCGCTGGAGGAGATTTTCTAAGTACAAAGGAATCACGTGACTCCCATGAATCCGACATTTTGTTGTGTGTCCCTGGGATGTGCCTTGTCTGTTGGCGTAATGGCAAAGGACCGGTGCAAGGGGGAGCTAATGATCAGACATTCTTTATGTGCCTCTGTGAAGACGATACTGGCGGAAAAATGTAAACATTGCATGCCTCGAGTAGAAAAGGTCCGTGTTTTTAGATAAAACAAAGCTAGCTAAATGTGCACTCAAACTACGCATTGTTTGACTCGCATGTTCTGGTCATGTTGAAGTATTAACCAACGAATGAGCAATCACTCATTGGTGCACTGTTTTGCTTTACTTTCAATTAACTTATGATTGGGTGATTACAATGTGTATTTTTCTTACCGCCTTGGTTAATATTTGGCTCTCGCCCCAAGGTTCCATGTGTCTAGAGTGTTGTCTACGCACGTGGCCTTGTTATGGTGTGGACGTTTGTACCTGTCAAAATTGCATGTCAGTCAGTCTGTGTTTTGGTAATCAAATCCAAGTTTAGTGGTCGTGTACACAGTTTAACAGATATTATAGCGGGTGCAGAGAAAAGTTTGTTACTAGCTCCTAACAGTGCAGCAAAGATGTCAAATAAGTACACAAATAATGATCAAAAACAAGAAATCGTGCCTCTTGGGCCATGTCTGTGTTTACATTTCAGTGAAACTTGTATAGCCTGCATGTTTAAAAACATGTTATATTGTATTTATATACATGCCGTGCTTCAGTTGAAACATGGCCCTTATTTAATGACCGTTGGAATTTTCTGTCAATCCATTTCAAGGGTTTTGCAGTCTGTTAGCTGAAGAACAAGCAGCTCCGTCCTTATATCGAGGCTTGAGTTGAGTTTTGATAACTGGTCAATTTTCTTGCAACGACATTGAGTCACCAACATCAGTCGATTCTTGTAAAAATGTCTTCTGTGTGTGTCCTGTACAACTGCAGTCATTCTGCGTGTGCTTAAAATTCATAAGTTAAATAAAAACTTTTATCTAATACAACCACTGACTTTTTTCTTAATTTGTGTTGCTCAACTCAATTAAATCGGCTAGTGCAATCCGGGATCTCTGGGACATCCACATCTTATCCCCTACCCTGACCATTTAAAATGTAAACTTTAAGGGAGAGAGGGCGTCGTCCCAAAGATCCCGGATAGCATATACCCAATTGAATCTCGCTAAAAGTTTAAAACATTTTTTTTTTTATTAATAGTATGAATTTCACCACCCCGCAGAAGGATCACAGTTGTACAGGAGTTTCAGGTAAGCGTTTTCAGAATTGACATTTTAATAAGAATCGGCTGATGGTAACTCAATGTTGCTAGCGAATCCCGCGACCAGTTGTCAAAACTCAACTCCGCCTCAATATAAGAGAACGGAGTTGAGTGTTACTCAGCTAGCCTTCTGTGTGTGTGAAGCTATAATTTAAGGTGCGATGCTCCCTGCAGATCTGTTTTCATTAATTGCACATTTTGACTTGAATGTGTTAATTTATTTATGAGAGGTCGGGACATTTCTTCTTGACATTTCTCTGTGACACAATGTATCTTATTGCTCTTGGAGGCTTGGTGTCAGCCAGAGGTTTTGTGTGTTAGGCAGCCACCACAGCTGTAGTAAACTAGTGGCATGCAGAGCACAGTAGGAGTCCCAGCAACAATTAGAGCCCCACAGTGGAGGTGTCATAATACCCATACAACCTAGTGGTCCAACAGTAAAATGGTTCCAATGGCTGCTAGGTTTTACAGGTATTAAGGTATTATGACTCATACTGTTGTACTCTAAGTCTCCACTCCAGCCAACTGAAATGGACTGTGTTGCCACCATAACAGAATTTGGATTTCGATACCAGGTTTAGTATCACAATTCTTGATACCATCAAGATACCACATAAAAAAAAGGCATGTTAGCCGTTCACAGAATGGCATTTGATGCAGACATAAACCATGCTACTGCTCTGTTCAATAGTTGGGCATTTTTTGAGTAATAAATTGTAATGTAATGATATTGCTTCTGACAGCCATGTGTGCATTAATGAATCACATACAATCAATTTGACTTTGTCAGTCTAAGGATTCAACCCTTTTTTTTCAATTTTCGCCTAAAAATGACACCCATATCTAACTGCCTGTAGCTCAGGACCTGAAGTAAGGATATGCATATTCTTGGTACCATTTGAAAGGTAACACTTTGAAGTTTGTGGAAATGTGAAATTTATGTTTGAGAATATAACACATTTGATCTGGTAAAAGATAATACCATCTTCGAAATGCAAGAGAAAGACAATGTATTATTCCAGCCCAAGCACCATTTACATTTTGGCCACTAGATGGCAGAAGTGTATGCGCAAAGTTTTAGACTGATCCCATGAACCATATGTTCAACATTTTGTATCAAGACTGCCCAAATGTGCCTAATTGGTTTATTAATACATTTTCAAGTTAATAACTGTGCACTCTCCTCAAACAATAGCATGGTATTCTTTCACTTTAATAGCTACTGTAAATTAGACCGTGCAGTTAAATAATTTTTAATCTAAGCTTTCTGTCCATATCTTTCATATCTTAGCTTTCTGTCCTGGGATTTTTTGTTGTTGCTTACAAACTCATGCTCATCACATTAGCCTACGTTAGCTCAACCGTCCTGTGAACGGGACACCAATCCCGCAGAGGTTATTAACATGATCTTTTTATGAATTATGATACCTTTGTTTTATTTAAAATGTGTCATATCACAAATTCTTCAATTCACAAAGTGACGTTGGCTGATGAACATTCTCATAGAAAAAAACCTAGATCTCCCAAGCCCATGTTTTATCACAGATCTTATTTTCGGCGGTTATCCAAGAATGCCATACATTTTCCGCCTAGTCTTTGTCCAACGAATCATGGTGGAGTTGGTGCCTATAAAAAGTCGCCTTTACTATTTATCTCCATAGAGCATCTTTGGGAGACGTGAGAGAGACCAAATAATTGAATGAATAAAAATTTTGGTGGTAATCAGCTTATTTTGCATTATTTTACGTTACTGCCTTATTCTGAAATTGATTACAAAGTCTGACTCTCTCATCTAAACATTTTTTTTTACTTCCTCATTAGACATTTTTGCAAATTTCTTTAAAAAAAAAACTGACACGTTACATAAGTATTCAGACCCTTTACTCAGTACTTTTAAAGCACCTTTGTCAGCGATTGAAAGACTTATTTGGTATGACGCTACAAGTTTGGCACACCTGTATTTGTGGAGTTTCTCCCTTTCCTTTCTGCAGACCCTCTCAAGCTCTGTCAGGTTGGATGGGGAGCGTCGCTGCACAACTATTTTCAGGTCTCTCCAGAGATGTTTGATCGGGTTCAAGTCCGGGCTCTGGGTCATTGTCCTGCTGGAAGGTGAACCTTCACCCCAGTCTGAGGTTCTGAGAGCTCTGGAGCAGGTTTTCATCAAGGATCTCTCTGTGCTTGGCTCCGCTCATCTTTCCCTCAATCCTGACTAGTCTCCCAGTCCCTGCCGCTGAAAAACATCCCCACAGCAGGATGCTGCCACCACCATGCTTCATCGTAGGGATGGTGCCAGGTTTCCTCCAGATGTGATGCTTGGCATTCAGGCCAAAGAGTTAAGTCTTGGTTTCACCAGAGCAGAAATTCTTGTTTCTCATGGTCAGTCCTTTAGGTGCATTTTAGGCAAAATCCAAGTGGGCTGTCATGTTCCTTTTTTCTAAGGAGTGGCTTCCGTCTGGCCGCTCTACCTGATTTGGTGGAGTGCTGCGGAGATAGTTGTCCTTCTGGAACGTTCTCCCATCTCCACAGAGTAACTCTGTAGCTCTGTCAGTGACCATCGGGTTCTTGGTCCCCTCCCTGACCAAGGCCCTTCTCCCCTGATTGCTCAGTTTGGCCAGGCAGTTAACTCTAGGAAGAGTCTTGGTGGTTCCAAACTTCTTCCGTTTTAAGAATGATGGGGGTCACTGTTCTTGGGGACCTTCAATACTGCAGAAATGTTTTGGTATCCTTCCCCAGATCTGTGCCTCGACACAATCCTTTCTCAGAGCTCTACGGACAATTCCTTTGACTTCATGGCTTGGTTTTTGCTCTGACATGCACTGTCAACTGTGGGACCTTACAGACGTGTGTGCCTTTCCAAATCATGTCCAATCAATTGAATTTACCACAAGTGGACTCCAATCAATGGACATTGTTTTGCCAACAGTAATTAAGTTTAAACATTTCCACATGCTTTGTTGCTTTATTCAAGTGCATTAATTTATCTGCAGCATGAGTTGGGAGCTAACATGATGCAGCCAAGACTCCCAGTGCAGGCTAGCAATGAGTAAGTGGAGCAGTCATGGTGCATGCTATTATAAGGGGTTGGCTGCACTGATATATATGCTTGATCAGTGAGACCCATTTGACAGAAGTCCCGAAAGTAACATTCTTGTACCGGAAAGTTTTTCACATTCTAGTATCTAACAAGTGCTGAAGTTTTGTTACGCTGTGCAGCACTAGTATTGCGTAAGAGGCACGCAAAGATAGGAGTGATTTGTTTATGTAGAATACTGCGCACATTGTCAGAGGAGCTGTCAGGCAAGTGACAGCTTCTCAGTAACTGGCATGGGAAACGAGATGAGTGTGGTATCCACCTTATGTCACACAGTTATTTTCATGGATGTTTTGGTTGGGGTAGGGAATGGATGTTCTAGCTTTAATACTATGTCTATGCCTTCTAGGTGATTGCACATTAGACTTTTTCAACCTAGCTTCTCTACTTTTGGTAACACTTTTATGCACAGCAGTTGGACAGACATCTACCATACATGGTTACTTTTTTATTTTGTGTTGTCTTTGGTTTACCACAGTGGAAATCTCTTGAGTTATGATTGGTGGGGGTAGAACAGCTGGAGGGCTTGGGACTCCCTAGTTCTTCCTTCTACAGGTGCGAACTGTGTGTCAGCCCAGACAGTCAGTGTTTGTTACGTGAACTCACCATCACTGGGTCATTGTCTGAGACAGGGTGCAGAGGGAATTGGTGGGATCTGTTGATTTGTCTGCATTCCATTTTTCCTTGGAAGGCACAGATGTTGGCAGACCACCAGTTTCTTACTGCTTTGACCTCCTTCACCTGGAATGTGTTGTGCAATAGGCTACATGTCCACAATCTCTGCAGTAGTGCTACTGATAACAGGTGTAAAATGGTTTCACCGCCACGCATGCATAACTGCTTATGAACTGTTATCCATTAACCCTTAGCCTACAATTCTGTGGCCCTGCGGAATTCTAATTAACATAATAATAAAAAAAGCCCCATCAAAATCTGTCTAAGCACAATGTTTTTTTTGTTGCTTGGGCTGCGTCTCAATCCACTGCATCTGCCGATATCGCCCTTCTGCATCTGCATTGAAAGGTGTCGGAGCTAGAGGGTTGTTTGTCAGACCATTAGACATCCCGAAAATTGGTCTTCTCACACAAACATCTGTAGCGTCCAAGCGGTTTGGTCTACAAAGTTCTCTGTTTTGCTCTAGGACGCCCACAAGCCTCAAGACTGGTTCTCGGGTACCAGTTTTAAAAAAAATAGTTCCGTACCTAAAATAAGGGGATAAATGCGTAGTTATTAGTTTCCTGATCTGTCTTCTCACAGATATAGGACAGTCACTTCAGAACAAACTTCCTTTAGTCACCCTAAAAAATCTATCTGTTCCATGTAGTGATGAATCTGTTATTCAATTCATGTCTATTGGCTAATAGCAGTAATGCCAAATTCCATGTCTCATCCAATATTTTTTAAATATATTTTTTTGATACCTTAAGGGGTCTTAAAATCAAATAGCTAAATGATCCTTGTTATGACCATCAAAACAATTCCAACTTGTCTTACCTTGCTTCAAAGTAGCCTATAGGCAAAATCCCACCATGGTAATGTGGAGGCAATTATTTTATAAACATGTCATAGGTGGTGAGTAAGTTTCAAGTTTGGGAGGCTTACTATTTATCCTACCATTCTGCGTGCCAGTCACGATTTTTATATGCATGTTTCTCAATCATTGTCACATGGTTAATCATGATCTCAATTCAAATTAAAATCTGAAAGTTAAGTCAACTAATGCGAGATCACCAGCCTCTGCAGCTACTACCACATCAAAAATAGCCAACCTGGCCTGAACCATCCACTACTGTCCCGAATGCGGGACAGTAGATGCCTGCCAGGCATTCATGACAGTAGATGCCTGGTAGGCATTCGGGCCAGGAACAGCAGTGGTGGGCCGCCAGAGCAGACAGACCTTGACAGTGATCGATACGCTCATTTAAAGCCTATTTCTAGACTGTCGCAGTCTGGAGGAGGAAGAGACCGATGGTGGATGGTTCAGGCCAGGTTGGCTATTTTTGTTGTGGTAGTAGCTGCAGTTCAACTAGTCTATTATCTGCCAGCCCTTTGCCATCGCTAGGGAAGTAGCCTATAAAAATGGTGTTTGATTACGTTTGGCAGCCCGTGTGTTTTTCTATGGCTGCAGTTCTGGGCCTCTGTAAAAAGCAGAGAGTTTGGTCTGCTTCGGGTTTTCATGTTTGAACCTGAAAAGATATTGCGATACTGGTATCGTCATGGCCCTAGTCGTTAAAAGGCTAATATCGGGAAAATGATATCGGTCGGCCTCTTATTGAATCAAATTTATTTATATATTGGTTATTTCCCATGGTCATTGGGAAATATTTTATTGCATTTTGTTTTTGTATAGTTTTTTTCTTTCAAAACCGGTAACTAATTGTTCCATAAATTAATCATTGTGCCTATGAAGAGAGACTTGACTGCTTCTGATAGAGCCGGGACGATACCAGTATTGCGATACTCGATAGTATCGTGGCAAGGAAACGCAACATGAAGTGGATTCTTTATGAAAATTAGTCAACTGTTAGAAACAAACACTTCCAGAGTCCCATTATATTTAGTTTCTAAGATGAGCACACACTATTTTATATGCAGCTGGTTTTTAAAGGACCAGAGTTTGGTCTACATTGTTTTCATTTTTTGCATGGAGAAAACATCGCAAAACTGCTATCGTCACAGCCTTAGCTGCTGACAAGGGAACACTTCAGGACTCCAGATGGGAGTGGATGTGCATCCCAAATGGCACCCTATTCACTACATAGTGCACTTTTAATCAGGCCAAAGTCTTCTCTTGACCTGGGCAAAAGTAGTGCACTAAATAGGGAATGGGGTTTCATTTGACACAGCTGGTGAGAAGGCAGAGGAAACGACTCTAGTTTGCCTTGGGGCCCCCAGAGCAGTGAAACCATAAACACACACTCCGCTGAGATGATGTACAAGTCTGGTCCTACGCTGTGCTTGTGCTGTGTTGACAGGCTGCCAAGGGCAAGGTGCCCACGTCTGTCTGAGAGCCAGAGGCCCTTTCATTTTAGTACTGTTGGCCAGCACGCTCAGACGAGCACTGCCCCAGGCCCTGTTCAGAGCCAGAGGACACTGTTCAAACTTGATACACTGTTGTTTTATCCACTGGTGTTTTGTAGTTATTTCAAAGGACTGTCATTATTTGGTTGTTGTAAAGTGCATCTGCAAGGTGCCTCGTCCAAACTAGTCCCCAGACTTTGGAACAGGAGCAGGAATGCGAGTGAGCCTACAAATTGCCTTTGCTATAAGTGGAGGAGTGTACGTGGGTTCTGCACCTGGAGGAAAAACCTAATAAATCAGTGTGTGACTGCTAACCATTCCAGGACTTTTACTCCTGCCTTGCCAAGTCCTGCTGTGTACTTTTGATTTTCCAGTCTTTTGTTCTTGTTTTTCTAGTACTTTCAAACAATGACTAGTTTTGTCACCTGAACTCTCCTTGAAAAGGCTGCCGTTTCTGTCAGTACTGATTTGACACTTGATTTGTTCCTGGCCTCATGGTTTAGATGGCAGCAGTTGGTGTGACTGTGATTTGAGGTTAACTCTGACTTAAGTACTCCTCTCTCTAGGCATCCGTTACCTCAGACTCCCAGATGACCCTGTCAATTTAGCTATTTAAGTGCTTGGACTTTGCCCAACAGGCAGAGAGAGGTATGTTGTTCAATAATTTGCCCTCATCTCTGAACTTCTCCCTGTGGTCCTGTGTGGCTCAGTTGGTAGAACATGGCGAACATGTTGGTTTCCTGCTGGGGCCACACCCCAAAATGTAAGCATGATTTAGAAATTTAGAAATCACTTTGGATAAGAGTGCTAAATGGCATATATTATATTACTAAACTCTTTCTCGGTCTCTCTAGGAACACCATCTCCAGAGAGCCATGTCGGCCCAGTCGGTGTATGGAGAGAAACACAACATGGTCATCCCCGTCCCGGAGGCAGACGGCAACATCGCCTACTACGAGTCCCTCTACCCCGGGGACTTCAAGATGCCAAAGCAGCTTATTCACATACAGCGTGAGTAAAGTGGACCTGGCTGCTATTGATAGGGACGGGGGTGCACAGTATTAGTTTAGATGATATTATATCGATAATTTGACTCCTAAGTATGGATTTGTATAACTAAAAAAACATGACTAGTGCTAGCTAATGCTGTCTCGTCCTAGAGCTCAGGGGTACTCAAATACTATTGAAGAAGGTCCGGTCACACACATTTCCTAGGTGGTAAATATCCGGATGGCCATTTGTCTGCGTAGGAACAACCCCCACCTCGCAGCCCATGCGATCCCAAACTGTTCAAACTGTTCTCACCCCTCTTGTTGGCAGAGAGGGAAAATAGCCGTTTTAAAACTCGTTTCCTGTAATTCTACACATTTGTCATGTAGTTTGTGTGTTCGTATGATACCAGGAGTCGAATCCTGATCTAATAAAAACACGTTTCTGGGCCTGGAGCCAGCCCATGGTCCGTCTATTAAGTACGGGTGCTATAGCTTGTCCTCCATCTTTATAAATAGTGAGCCAACGTGTTTTCAGCACTTTTTATTTCCATGGCTGATCAAAGCTCGTTTTCTCACGGCTCTCAACCAAATCGACCCTAACACCCTGTGTCACTTGTGGACATCTGACAGGATCTGATTGGTACAAGCAATGATGAAACTTCCACCCACAGACACAGTGAAGCTGTTTCCATATTGATTGCAGCAGTCAGATCCTCTTAGATCTGCCTAAGTGCACAGGGCATTAGGTCAAGGTGTCCATTTTGGAGGTGTTGATCAACCATTTATATTTGCGGGTGTAGGTTCTTAGGCAATGACAAGACGTTTTTGTCCATTTTGTGGCATTTGAGATAGTAGGGGGAGGGGGATCTTGGAGGGGGATTAGTAGTAATTTAGTAGACCTTATCGTATCGTCCATGAATCACATTATTTGTTGTGATTGATTCAGATAAGAGCTAGGCTAAATGTAATTTCCTGGTCATGTCTTTTTGTCATTGTTTTAAAGTAGAAGTCCCTGCTGCCGTTTGTCCGATGTGAGACATATTTTCTATGATAAGCATGGAGTTCATTCATGTCACCTTGTTTGACGTTTTTGCTGCAAGTCTAGCAGTAGAAGCCGCCAGCGCTCAAATCAAACTTCTAATGACATTGTAATTTATTTAAATGAAAGAGTGTGTGTTTAGGATTCAGGATTCTTGTCCATCTTGGACTTTGAAAGTGTCATTGACAAAATTTTAAATGCAGTTGCCTAGAATGACTGCCATGAATTTGTATGTTCCTCTAGCTTGATTCTGCTCAGATTTGCTTAACCAACCAAATGTAAAGTAATCACTTTACCCCCAATCAATACAGCTGTAGCTTTGGTCAGAATAGTGAAGGAGGATAAAGATGGTGGCCTCCATGCGCTTACCATAAATTCCTTGTTTACCAAAATTCTCTGTATTGTACATTGCTCTCGTAACGAGTGATGCAGCAATATGGCATTGCTGATATTTAAAAAATGTTGCTGCCTTATTAAGCATTCTAGTACAGTTGAATAGTTAACACACACATACATGGACGCAGCGGTCTAAGGCACTGCATCTCAGTGCAAGAGGCATCACTACAGTACCTGGTTTGAATCCAGGCTGTATCATATCCGGCCGTGATTGGGAGGTACAGAATTGGTCCAGCGTCGTCCGGGGTAGGCCGTCATTGTAAATAAGAATTTGTTCTTAACTGACTTTCCTAGTTAAATAAAGTTTACATACACACACCACTTTGACCAACAAGTTATTTTGATGGCATTTACAGTTAAATGGTCGTGTTCTTCGGCTTGCAAGCCTCCCCCTTTTCCTCCAAACATAAAGATGGTCATTATGGCCAAACAGTTCTATTTTTGTTTCATCAGACCAGAGGACATTTCTCCAAAAAGTACAATCTTTGTCCCCATGTGCAGTTGCAAACCGTAGTCTGGATTTTTTTTTTATGGCGGTTTTGGAGAAGTGGCTTCTTCCTTGCTGAGCGGCCTTTCAGGTTATGTCGATATAGGACTCGTTTTTACTGTGGATATAGATACTTTTGTACCTGTTTCCTCCATCTTCACAAGGTCCTTTGCTGTTGTTCTGGGATTGCGTCTCCTTCCTGAGCGGTATGACGGCTCTGTCGTCCCATGGTGTTTATACTTCCGTACTATTGTCTGTACAGATGAACGTGGTACCTTCAGGCATTTGGAAATTGCTCCCAAGGATGAACCAGACTTGTGGAGGTCTAAAACTTTTTTCGGAGGTCTTGGCTGTTTTCTTTTGATTTTTCCCATGATGTCAAGCAAAGAGGCACTGAGTTTGAAGGTAGGCCTTGAAATACATCCAAAGGTACACCTCCAATTGACTCAAATGATGTCAATTAGTCTAGCAAAAGCTTCTAAAGCCATGACATAATTTTCTGGAATTTCCCAAGCCGTTTAACCTCTCTGATCTACCCATCCCGGATCCGGTATCGTGAATACAGACTCAAGCTCATTACCATTACGCAACGTTAACTATTCATGAAAATCGCAAATGAAATGAAATAAATATGCTAGCTCTCAAGCTTAGCCTTTTGTTAACAACACTGTCATCTCAGATTTTCAAATTATGCTTCTCAACCATAGGAAAACAATCATTTGTGTAACAGTAGCTAGCTAGCGTAGCATTTAGCGTTAGCATTATCGTTAGCATTTAGCATGCAACACTTTCACAAAAACCAGAAAAGCATTCAAATAAAATAATTTACCTTTGAAGAACTTCAGATGTTTTCAATGAGGAGACTCTGTTAGATAGCACATGTTCAGTTTTTCCTGAAAGATTATTTGTTTAGGAGAAATCGCTCCGTTTGGTGCGTCACGTTTGGCTACCAAAAAAACCTGTATCCAGGAGTGTATTTATCCCGGCAAGCTCATTAGCATAACGCAACGTTAACTATTCATGAAAATCGCAAATGAAATGAAATAAATATGCTAGCTCTCAAGCTTAGCCTTTTGTTAACAACACTGTCATCTCAGATTTTCAAAATATGCTTCTCAACCATAGGAACACAATCATTTGTGTAACAGTAGCTAGCTAGCGTAGCATTTAGCGTTAGCATTATCGCATTTAGCAGGCAACACTTTCACAAAAACCAGAAAAGCATTCAAATAATCATTTACCTTTGAAGAACTTCAGATGTTTTCAATGAGGAGACTCTGTTAGATAGCAAATGTTCAGTTTTTCCTGAAAGATTATTTGTTTAGGAGAAATCGCTCCGTTTGGTGCGTCACGTTTGGCTACCAAAAAAAAACGAAAATCCAGTCATCAATTACGCCGAACTTTTTTCCAAATTAACTCCATAATATCGACTGAAACATGGCAAACGTTGTTTAGAACCAATCCTCAAGGTGTTTTTCACATATCTCTTCGATGATATATCCTTCGTGGAAGTGTGCGTTTCGTTCTGAATCCCAGGACAAAATGACCGCAACTGGAGATTACGCACGAATTTAGATTAAGGCCACCGGGCGGACCCCTGGAAAATGTAGTCTCTTATGGCCAATCTTCCAATGATATGCCTACAAATACGTCACAATGCTGCAGACATCTTGAAGAAACCACAGAAAGCACATGGTCGTTCCTGCTGCATTCACAGCCATATATGGAGACATTTGAAAACAGAGCTTCAGAGATTCTGCTCATTTCCTGTTAGACGTTTCATCTTGGTTTCGCCTGTAGAATGAGTTCTGTGGCACTCACAGATAAAATCTTTCGTCGTTTTGGAAACGTTAGACTGTGTTCTTTCCAAAGCTGTCAATTCTATGCATAGTTGAGCATCTTTTCGTGACAAAATATTGCGCTTAAAACGGGCACGTTTTTTTATCCAATAATGAAATAGCGCCCCTATAGGCTTAACAGGTTAAAGGCACAGTCAACTTAGTGTAACTTAGTGTATGTAAACTTCTGACCCACTGGAATTAATATTACAATAATCTGAAATAATCTGTCTGTAAACAATTGTTGGAAAAATTACGTGTCATGCACAAAGTAGATGTCCAAACCAACTTGTCAAAACTATAGTTTGTTAACAAGAAGATTGGAGTGGTTGAAAAACGAGTTTTAATGACTCCAACCTAAGTGTATGTGAACTTCTGACTTCAACTGTATGTCCCCATTACCTGTAAAACATAATCAAACCTACTTCTTTCACTTACTTGCTGTGCTGTTTCGTTGTTCATTCTCAACCAGGATTTCGATGGAAATACTTTTTGTTCTTTGCCTTTTGGGTCTTTGCGTGTCAAAAAAGATGCACGTCAAATAACACTATTTGACTTGCCAAATAAACTTGTTGACCAATCAGGACCTGAACATGACTGTACGGCACATAATTTGACGCGTTCATACATTTTTTCAGTATTCAGTATTATTTCACATTGATTACACTCACTTGTAATCAAGCTATATAGCTGGTGTCATCTAAAATAACCCTAATTTATAAGACCGTTCTTATTTGATTAACCTGTAGTGACACCCAGCCCGTGAACGGGACCGTTATCATCATCTGACACTAATTAGCATAACGCAACGTACATAAATCTTCCTAGAAAATCTTCCTATTCATGAAAATCACAAGTGAAATATATTAATCACCCTGTCATGTCAGATTTTCAAAAATATGCTTTACAGCCAACGCTAGACAAGCATTTGCGTAAGTTTATCATAGCCTAGCATAGCATTATGCCTTGCTAGCAGCAGGCAAACTTGTCACGGAAATCAGAAAAGCAATCAAATTAAACCGTTTACTTTTGATGAACTTCGGGTGTTTTCACTCACGTGACTCCCAGGTAGACAGCCAAAGTTCATTTTTTTCCCAAAAGATTATTTTTTGTAGGCGAAATGGCTCCGTTTGTTCTTCACGTTTGGCTGAGAAATCGCCCGGAAATTGCGGTCACCTAAAAATAGCGCACTTGGTAGTGTGTACCGATGCTCGACCAGTCAGCGAAAGCCAACATCACCCACACGAGAACGGTTTATTGTCAAGGGCAATGAATTCCATTATCTTGGCTTTAATGGATTTCGCCTTTTGAGTTGTCTCGCTGAAATGTTCTTACTCTTTCAAATGACTGCTCGACTTGTTGACTGCTCGATCCACACAGCAGACGTTGTGGGCTAGGTTAGGAATGCTGTGTTGCACATCTAGAGAGACATTGTACGTGGCGTTATTACGTCATGTTCCAATGTTATATTGGTATGCACGTCAGTTTGACATCGGCGTTAAACTAGACAGCTAATATCGGCCGATTCCAATATGTTCACTGATATATTGTGCATCCCTATCTGTTATTTTTTTATTGTTTTGGTCTTAGCACCGTAGACATGATCCTAATTTAAGCTCCGAGACGCATGCAATTTTGAAAATCTTTATCTGAACTCTTGAAATGGAATTTCACATTAGCGTTTGGTCAGTGGTAACAGGAGAGTTACACTGGGGACGTGCGTCATGGACGCGTAGCTTTTGCTAGCACGAGCCACTTTATCAAGTGGTTTTTAATTCTTGAAAACCGAACCAGAACATTTACGCTGAGCAGCATGAATCTCTTGCGGGTTTGACATCACGATGGGGATTTAAAATGGCTCCCAGGATCTCTGATAGTCCGCTTCATTCCCATCCTCATGTCTAAAGATCTCTCATCCAGCTTTTAGCAGTCTAAAAAAACCATTTCCCTTTCTCCCTTCTCTTTAGCTTTAAGCCGGGACACTGACATCCTCATGTCTAAACTCTCTCTCTCTCGGTCTCTCTCTGTAGCTTTCAGCCGGGACACTGACATCCTCATGTCTAAACTCTCTCTCTCGGTCTCTCTCTGTAGCTTTCAGCCGGGACACTGACATCCTCATGTCTAAACTCTCTCTCGGTCTCTCTCTGTAGCTTTCAGCCGGGACACTGACATCCTCATGTCTAAACTCTCTCTCTCGGTCTCTCTCTGTAGCTTTCAGCCGGGACACTGACATCCTCATGACTAAACTCTCTCTCTCTCGGTCTCTCTGTAGCTTTAAGCCGGGACACTGACATCCTCATGTCTAAACTCTCTCTATCTCTCGGTCTCTCTCTGTAGCTTTCAGCCTGGACACGGAGCAGCCGGACTATGACCTGGACACAGAGGATGAGGCCTTTGTTCACAAACTGAAGAAGAAGATGGAGATCACCTTTTTACAGTTTGAGGAGATGATCGACCGACTGGAGAAAGGCAGTGGGCAGCAGGTAAGCCTTGGATCCTGTATCCCAAATGGCACCCTATTTCTTATATCGTGCTAATCTGGGCACCCACCCCCAACCCTCATATCCCCAATCACATGCACTTGGCTTAGATGGGAGAAGAGAGAGTAGCCCACAATAGGTACTCGTAGCATCAGCCTAGCATCCTGTCCAGGCGGTGTACATGAGATACTCTTTTTAGTTACTCATGGTGGCGTCTTAAGTTCATGTTTTAAGTGTCTCTCTATTTCTGTTATTACGGTGCTATGTTATTAGTATGCCTGCGCGGTAGTCTCGGTGTTGATGGACCTGGCCTGATTGCAATGGCAACCATGTACTGTGGAAATACGGTGCAGTAAGCGTTGTTAAACTGGAACTAGTCGTTGTCATTTTAAGTTAATAGCGTCTAGAGTCCTGAGAATCTTTGGGTTAAGTCATGACAGTGACCCTGCCTCTTCCAAAATGTGACCCTCCCTCCCCTCTTCCCCCTGTCAGGCGGTGAGCCTGCAGGAGGCCAAGCTGCTGCTGAAGGAGGATGACGAGCTGATCAAGGAGGTGTTTGACTACTGGACCAGGAAGAGGAAAAACAACAAGCACGGCACGCTGCACCCCACTGTGAAGCAGGAGAAGAGGGACGGATCCAGCACCTCAGACCCCTACGTGGCCTTCCGCAGGAGGACGGAGAAGATGCAGACCAGAAAGGTAGGATCCCACCTCTAGACCAGAGCATATAGGGGCTAGTTGACCCAACTCAGGTAAACACTAAGGGCCTGTTTCCCAGACACGGCTAAAGCCTAGTCTCGGTCAATGGAAATTCCCATGGAGCATGCTTTTTAGTTCAGGACTAGGCTTTATCTGTGTCCAGGAAACTGGCCCCAAGTGTGTGGTATGTACCAATACCCCTACACATTTTCATTTCAACTAAATAGAGGCCTACGCTAGGTTGTTTACAGCAGGTGACTGTCAATTTAATGGTGAAATTGCCCACCTCAGAACCGTAAGAACGAGGAGGCTGGTTATGAGAAAATGCTGAAGCTGCGGAGGGACCTGAGCCGAGCCGTCACCATCCTGGAGATGATCAAGAGGAGGGAGAAGAGCAAGAGAGAGCTGCTGCACCTCACCCTGGAGATCGTAGAGAAGAGGTGGGTACTACTCAGAGAGACACAGAGGTTGTTTTTAAAGGCATGTTGCTAGGATGCCAGACATCTTGGTCAGGAAAGCTTTCAATTCTAGAAACTGATCAAATTGTATTGTATAAAACAATGCATTTGTAGATGTGTCTGCTCAGTGTTTTGTTAGCTAGCCAACCATCAATTTGACCTATAGGATCTCTGGTACTACTGTATAGGAATGGTTCTGATCCATTTAAGAGAGTTAGCCTTCAATCATTTAGTTCCTAAACAATGTTTTAAATCGGGTTTTGATAGTGGCTGACGGTTTGCTTGAGATCCAGTTGTTTTTCAAATGCTTGATTATATCTTACCTTTGACCAATGCCCCTCCAGGAACGGCATGTCCGACTTTGGTGGTGAGATCATGGCTGAAGTGCTGGCCCAGCGTGCACTGGACAAGCCTGCCCATATTATCCCTCTGGTGCCGCTGACCAACAGCAACCAGTACAGACATCAGGACCACATGGACCTCAAGGAGTACAAATCCAAGGTGAGAGAGGGAGATGGCAACAGAGCAAGAGGGTGACCTCAATGGCCCATATTCATATACAGTTGAAGCCGGAAGTTTACATACACTTAGGTTGGAGTCATTAAAACTTGTTTTTTACCACTCTACAAATGTCTTGTTAACAAACTAGTTTTGGCAAGCCGGTTAGGACATCTACTTTGTGCGTGACTTTTCCAGCAAGTAATTTTTCCAACAATTGTTTAGACAGATTATTTAACTTATAATTCACTGTATCACAATTCCAGTGGGTCAGAAGTTTACATACACTAAGTTGACTGTGCCTTTAAACAGCTTTGAAAATTCAAAAAAATGATGTCATGGCTTTAAAGCCTAATTGACATGATCTGAGTCAATTGGTGTACCTGTGGATGTATTTCAAGGCCTACCTCCAAACTCTGTGCCTCTGCTTGACATCATGGGAATATCAAAAGAAATCAGCCAAGACTTCAGAAAAAATATTGTAGACCTCCACAACTCTGGTTCATCTTTGGGATCAATTTCCAAATGCCTCATCTGTACAAATAATAGTACGCAAGTATAAACACCATGGGACCACACAGCCGTCATACCGCTCAGGAAGGAGACGCGTTCTGTTTCCTAGAGATTAATGTACTTTGGTGTGAAAAGTGCAAATCAATCCCAGAACAACAGCAAAGGACCATGTGAAGATGCTGGAGGAAACGGGTACGAAAGTATCTATATCCACAGTAAAACGAGTCCAATATCGACATAACCTGAAAGGCCGCTCAGCAAGGAAGAAGCCACGGCTCCAAAACCGCAATAAAAAAGCCAGACTACGGTTTGCAACTGCACATAGGGACAAAGATCGTACTTTTTGAATTAAATTGTAGAATTGTATGGCCATAATGACCGTCCTTATGTTTGGAGGAAAAAGGGGGAGGCTTACAAGCCGAAGAACACCATTCCAACCATGAAGCACGGGGGTGGCAGCATCATGTTGTGGAGGTGCTTTGCTGCAGGGGTGATTGGTGCACTTCACAAAATAGATGGCATCATGAGGTAGGGAAAGTATGTGGATATATTGAAGCAACATCTCAAGACATCAGTCAGGAAGTTAAAGCTTGGTTGCAAATGAGTCTTCCAAATGGACAATGACCCCAAGCATACTTCCAAATCAAATTCAAATCAAATTTTATTTGTCACATACACATGGTTAGCAGATGTTAATTCGAGTGTAGCGAAATGCTTCAAACTCCATGCCTCTTTGCTTGACATCATGGGAAAATCAAAAGAAATCAGCCAAGACTTCAGAGTTGTGGCAAGATGGCTTAAAAACAAAGTCAAGGTATTGGAGTGGCCATCACAAAGCCCTGACCTCAATCCTATAGAACATTTGTGGGCAGAACTGAAAAAGCATGTGTGAGCAAGGAGGCCTACAAACCTGACTCAGTTACACCAGCTCTGTCAGGAGGAAGGGGCCAAATTCACCCAACTTTTTGTGGGATGCTTGTGGAAGGCTACCCAAAACGTTTGACCCAAGTTAAAAGACAGCAGGAGTGGTAGAGATACCCCATAATGATTGGCTATGAAAAGCCAACTGACATTTACTCCTGAGGTGCTGACTTGCTGCACCCTCGACAACTACTGTGATTATTATTATTTGACCATGCTGGTCATGTATGAACATTTGAACATCTTGGCCATGTTCTGTTATAACCTCCACCCGGCACAGCCAGAAGAGGAGTGGCCACCCCTCATAGCCTGGTTCCTCTCTAGGTTTCTTCCTAGGTTTTGGCCAGTCTAGGGAGTTTTTCCTAGCCACCGTGCTTCTACACCTGCATTGCTTGCTGTTTGGGGTTTTAGGCTGGGTTTCTGTACAGCACTTTGAGATATCAGCTGATGTACGAAGGGCTATATAAATAAATTTGATTTGAGTTAAACAATTTAAAGGCAATGCTACCAAATACTAATTGAGTGTATGAAACTTCTGAAACACTGGGAATGTGATGAAAGAAATAAAATCTGAACTAAATCATTCTCTACTATTATTCTGACATTTCACATTCTTAAAATAAAGTGGTGATCCTAACTGACCTAAGACAGGGAATTTCTACTAGGATTAAATGTCAGAAATAAAAAAAAAACTGAGTTTGAATGTATTTGGCTAAGGTGTATGTAAACTTCCGCCTTCTACTGTAGACTGCTAGAGCTAGGATCAGTTTGGCCTTTTAGAGCCCAATGAATAAGATCATATGGATAAAGGAGACCTGATCCTAGATCAGCAGCTCTACTCAGATATACTTGGTGAATACGGGCCAATGTCTTGAAGGTATTCTCCTGAAATATTAGACTGCAAGTAAGTGACCAAATGTGTCTGGGTCCTTCCCTCCCTTCTAGCCGGAGAAGACCGAGGTCGTCAGGCAGAAGAGGAAGTATGAGAAGAAGCCTAAAGTCTTACCCCTGTCAGCTGCTGCCCTCCACCACTCTGGTCCCTCTGTGTTCAATGCTAAGGATGTCCACCAGTATGACTTCCCCAGCTCAGATGACGAGCTGCACTCCCAGGTAAGCAGAGCGATTTGACTCGGGCTGTCTCCCAAATGGACCCCGAGGCAATTAGAGATCTGAGAGGATTTGATTGGTATAAGCAACACGACACAGCTGATTCAAATGATCAAAGCTGGATGATTATTTGAACAGAACTTCCACCCCGTGGGGTCCCGAGGACAGAGTTCGGGAAACCCTGACTTAGCCCATCAAAGAGGATGGTGGCGCTATGGCTATGATTATTTTCACCTTACAAATCTTCTCAGATCTCCACAAGGGCTTTGGGGTCGCTTTAGGATTGGGCCTTGGACATCTGTGGTGGAAATCTGTTAATCCTATAAATGGCCCTGTTGGTGACCTGTGACTGGTCTCTCTCCCTTTACTCCTCTCTAGATGCACTCAGGTTCCTCAGAAGCTGAGGAGGAGAACGACCCAGACGGTTCTTTTGCCTTCCGGAGGAAAGCAGGCTGTCAATATTATGCCGTGAGTATAGACGACTCCATACAGTAACTTTATTGAAGATTTTTACAAAATGCACAATCAATCAATTACAATACAACGTACTTCAAAACAGAAACACAGCTGAAGTGAGCACACACATTCCCATATAGTCCCAGTGGCATACTGTCTGGCCATGTTTCGTAACTCCTGTCATGTCTAATGGCACCTCTTGTCTGTCCCCAGTCTCAATTGGACCACGGGGGCAGCTGGCCGTGGGTCAGTCCGTCAGAGGGCGGCCTGGGAGACACTCGTTACCGCTACTGCCTCACCACCCTCACCGTGCCACCACGCTGCCTGGGCATGGCGCGACGACGCCTGGGACGAGGGGGAAGGTAGGTTACTTCAGAGTTATCTGGGATTCAAACATCCAAGCAGTCCACCCCCGCCAATATTTTAGTAAAAAGCTGAGTGATGGGGCAGGAGCAATGCAACTAGTCTCCAATTCATAGACCGAGCTATGGATGCTAGTACTGACCACCCATGAGAATAAAATTCTAGTTTTCTGGGACCAATAGCATGAATGAATTTGTGTGGCTAACAGAAGGACTAAACACTGTTCCCCCTCCTCTTTCCCTCAGGGTTTTGCTGGACAGGGCGCACACAGACTTTGACAATGTATTTCATGGGCTGGACTCGGAAATGCTTGACCTGCCGCCCCACTCTCCAGTCACAGACAAGTTTGCTAGTACCTCACAAACAAATACCTCGGACAGAACCTCTTCTTATTCATCCTCTTCTGCAGACCTCAGTCAGATACTGTTGAACATTAAGTCGAGCCGATGGAGGCACTTTAGGCCCCGGACACTATCACTACACGACGAGGACAACGTGGTCACAGACCCCTTGTTCAGGAGGCTGGGCAGGGGCCTGAGTCGCATCACCTCTACCCTGGCTGGCACCACTGGCCCCCTGAGAGGAGCTGGCCCCCCGGCCCCCACAGCTGGTGAGTAGAGCCCGGGGTTGTTCTCACTCACATACACCGTACCATAGACACACACACTAGAGGTCAACCGATTAATCGGAATGGCCGATTTAATTAGGGCCGATTTCAAGTTTTCATAACAATCGGAAATCGGTATTTTTGAGCGCGGATTTTGCCTATTTATTTTTTAAAGTTTTTTTTGTTTTACACCTTTATTTAACTAGGCAAGTCAGTTAAGAACACATTCTTATTTTCAATTGACGGCCTGGAACGTTCTGCCTCGTTTAGGGGCAGAACGACAGATTTTTACCTTGTCCGCTCGGGGGATCCAATCTTGCACATTTACAGGTAACTAGTCCAATGCTCTAACCACCTGATTACATTGCACTCCACGAGGAGCCTGCCTGTTACGCGAATGCAGTAAGCCAAGGTAAGTTGCTAGCTAGCATTAAACTTATCTTATAAAAAACAATCAATCAACGACTGTCGTTGCTCCAATGATATACTTAACCATAAACATCAATGCCTTTCTTCAAATCAATACACAGGTATATATTTTTAAACCTGCATATTTAGCTAAAAGAAATCCAGGTTAGCAGGCAATATTAACCAGCTGAAATTGTCACCTCTTGCGTTCATTGCATGCAGAGTCAGAGTATATGCAACAGTTTGGGCGGCTTGGCTCTTAGCGAACTAATTTGCCAGAATTTTACGTAATTATGACATAACATTGAAGGTTGTGCAATGTAACAGGAATATTTAGACTCATGGATGCCACCCGTTAGATAAAATACGGAACGGAATAAACGTTTTGTTTTCGAGGTGATAGGTCAAATCCAGAAACTAAGGCTTGTATTTCTGTGTGTTTATTATAGTTAAGTCTATGATTTGATATTTGTTAGAGCAGTCTGACTGAGGAGTGGTAGGCAGCAGCAGGCTCGTAATAGTCAAAGGTATATGGTTTAGAGAGAAATAGTCGACGCGTTATAATTCCTGTAATAACTTGCGGCTGAACTTGAAAGGGGTTCCTTCGTTATTTTACCATTAATGTCTTCCATAGAGAATGTCTTGATCTACTTCAAATAAGGTCTGTGTTTCGTGCAGGCTTAAACCGCCTCAGCGTTTTGATACATGTGTAAATCTCACTAGGATAAGGTAATGTTTGTCAACATATTTTCATAAATCCACTCTACAAAAAAAATTGTCTTCGCTTATATTTAGCCAATATTGATCAGAGTTACCTTGTCCTATGGATATCTACACAGTTATAAAATTGGCAAGGTGGTGTAAGCCTACACGAAACACAGACCTTATTTTAAGTGAATCTAAAAATATCCTATAGAATAAAGGAATGAAGGAATCGCTTTTCAGATTTTTCTAGGTGTCATGGGAATTATGACTCGCACTTTGGTAGTCAATTCTTACCATGCACATTATTAAAATAGGATTTCCTGCATATAGAAATTAGTTTTTTTTCCAACATTCATCATTCATGTTATTTGAGACTAAATTTATTTTATTTATGTGTTATATTATGTTAAAATAAGTGTTAATTGTTCATTCAGTATTTTTGCAATTGTCATTATTACAATGTGTGTGTGTGTGTGTGTGTATATATATATATATGTATGTATATATGTGTATATGTATGTATATATATATATATCAGCTTTTTTTTGTCCTCCAATAATCGGTATCAGCGTTGAAAAATCCTAATCGGGTGACCTCTAACACACACCTACATTCCACATCCCAGATGAAAGGCACTGAATCATGGTTTGTCTAGCTAGCAGGAGCTATATAAAAAGAGCAAACCTTTACTTTGGTAGGTGTTTGAGAAAGGTCATTGGAAAATCATGAAATTATTGAAGACATTGTGTTAGATCAATTCTCTCTCCCTGCCACCCCTGCTTTTGTGTGTGTTGAATTTAAGGGCACTTCCCAAATGGCACCCTATTCCCTATATAATGCACTAGCACTCATAAGGTCTAGTCAAACACAGGGCACTATATAGGGAAAAGGGGGACATTTGGGACCTTAACTTAGTTGACCACAAGGGAAATAAAACATTTTCTTGTTCCTTTTGAGGTGGGGACAATGTGATCAATTCCTTTCTTCATGAGTGTGACATTTTGAATGGCTGTAATGTTTAGAATTCATGTGGCGTTGCCTTTCCCCCGGCCAGCAACAGTCAATTAAAAATGTATGTGATAAATATATTCTGTGGGTGGACAGACGTGGAGGGGATGCTGCTCTGAATATAAAGTATCGTCTGCGTACCAAATGGCTCCCGATATAGGCCATGGTCACTATAAAGTGATTAAGGTTTCGCTTGGGACGCAGCCATTGTCTCCTTTCTACTATTGTCTTGGGGCATCAGTGTGAATGAGTTCCCCAATTGTCAAACTGTTTTCAGAGTAATACCATTTCACAAGCATACAAATGTAACCCTTTTGTTGGCTTGATGTCACCGCTCAGTGATCTCAGTCCGAGGAGGTTTTTTTTCGGGCCACCTATGTCCAAACCCCCCAAAAAGTGCAAAGTTAAATGATGAAAAAATGTGATATTTTAATTTTTTTGATTACATTTTTTAAAAATAAGATCATCTTTGAGAATTAACAATCCCCAAAATAAAAGCTAAACAGTCAAGGAGAATCTAAAGTTCCCCAAATAATACATTCAGGCTTATTTTTGTCATGGGTTTTGTTATGTTTGAGTCACTCGGAATGGCATAAGCCATGGCAAAATGTGTAGAATTGCAGGACATTAGCTTTAAAATGGTATTTTCGCCATGTGGCAAAATGTGTAGAATTGCAGGACATTAGCTATAAAATTGTAAAATGGTATTTTCGCCACGTGGCACAATGTGTAGAATTGCAGGACATTAGCTTTAAAATGGTATTTTTGCCACGTGGCAAAATGTGTGGAATTGCAGGAAATTTGCTCCTGTGGCCAACAGGAGGGCCTCTAAAATATTCTGTCAGCCTAAGCCCCATTTTAATCTAAAAAACCCTCTGAAATGTCAGCCTATTGATTTCTTCCAGAATTTTCATTACATGTCAGTTGAGTGATTGGGAAGAGATTTGTTGATATTGGATGGCTTTGGTTTTAAAGGTGGACTGATTTTTATGGTACTGTGTGGTTGAATGATCAAATAGTTTATTATCTATAGGGAAATGTGGTGTTTGTGGGGCTTGGTTGGCCTCCTGATCTTAACCCTTCGGCGGATAGGGTCAGTGCTGAGAGGGCAGAACACACACACAGCTGTGGTCAGCAGCAAGTCTATCTCAGCTCGGGGCCTCAGTGAGTGTTAAAAGCCACAAAATGGACCTTCAGCCAGGCTCTGTCTTCTACCCTTCCCCCTAGTCCCTTAACACTCCTGGCTATTACGTCCCCCACAGGTTGCATCCCAAATGCCACCCTATTCCTTATAATGCAGGGCATTAACCTTTAGCCACTTGGGACAAGTAGGACAGATTTTAAAATAACATTTTTTACTTGTCCAAAAGCTCATTGTATGATACAAGGATGCCACTTTACAAAACAAAATGCATTGTCTTTTTTACAAGAAATGTAGAAAACACTCCTCTTTGCTTATTCAAGCCTGTCTCAAAATAAAACAGTTCCCTTTTTTTTTAAAGCTTCTCCAAGACTTCTAGAAATATTGCAACATTACAATTACTACCAAATACTTTTTATGCCCCCTCCAGGGCTCGAATTTAATGGCGTCCCGTCGTCCCTGGGCCGATGTAAATATTTCAATGGTTAAACGGACTGGGACGACTGATCGAAAATGAATACAACCACAGGCACATACATTTCTGTTTTTTGAAAAAGCATTGAGGCTGACGCAACCGATCAGAGAGTTTAGCTTAAAATGTTGATTGTTTTATTTCTTCATATTATAAGCTCATCAATGCACACATGGCTATAGGATACGTGTGATTGTCCAAAATGCAATAGTGGGAAAACGTCATTCTCAAAAGCGCACAGCACGCGTGAGCATGATCATGTGACCGATGAAGTCATCTGTTTAGAAATTGACAGATCTAAAGTTGCATCAACCAGCATGGGTTACTAATATAACTAGGGGACATTTTGGTTTAAATGGCATTAAGTATTTATAAAATTCCTTCAACATTTCTGTAGTCTTATTTAGGCTAGGCTACTTTGAAACAAGCAAAGACATGCTTCATAAAATTATATAAAACATTGCTGTTTTAAACAATTACGTTTATGGTTAAATTGTTTCAGAATGCTTGCCTGCGCTCAGAGTCAAGATGGTTAATGTGCGTTGCGCAATAGGCGTTGTCCTTCACTCCACGGTCTTGTGACCATTTTGATCTGAACTCACCGTGCCTCATATGTCAACAGAATCAAGCCTTTCAGACCAGGGGTGGGCAACTCCAGTCTTATAGGGCCTGATTTGGTTGTCAGACTTTTTCTCCATCCTTAGCAAACACGGCTGATTAATCAAATTGCATTCTAAACTGAAGATCATGATCAGGTGACTATTGGAGTCAGGTGTGTTAGCTGAGGCAAAACTGTGACCCCAATCAGGCCCTCGAGGACTGGAGTTGCCCACCCCGGCTTTCGACGTCAATGTTAATTATCCTTCATTATATCTGTCAAACATGACTGGCGTTAGCCTATGTTTATGTCATTAAAAGTCTCATTAAAGTTTGGCTACATTTTCTTGCGCCTCCCTCCTGTCAGCATCAGTTTAGACATGAGGCTGTAGCCAATATGCACGTAGGCTTTTTAAATTATGAAACATTTATTTATATATATATATATATATAATTAATTTACTTGTCCATTCGAATGGACAACTTAAATCTAATATTGTTTTTGTCCGGCAAGAGGACGAGTGTAAAATGTTGAGCCCTGTAGTGCATAGATAGGCCTTGGTAAAAACAAATAGTGCTCTAAATGCCTTGGGAAAGTATTCAGACCCCTTGACTTTCTCCACATTTTGTTACGTTACAGCCTTATTCTAAAATGTATTAAATAAAATGTCCTCATCAATACCCCATAATGACAAAGCGAAAACAGGTTTTAAGGTCCCACAGTTGACAGTGCATGTCAGAGCAAAAATCAAGCCATGAGGTTAAAGGAATGTTGAGGCACAGATCTGGGGAAGGTTACCAAAACATTTCAGCAGCATTCAAGGTCCCCAAGAACACAGTGGCCTCCCATTTGTTTTATTTTTTACCCCCTTCTCCCCAATTTAAATCTTGTCTCATTGCTGCAACCCAACGAGCTCGGGAGGCGAAAGTGGAGTCATGCGAGCTCCGAAATATGACCCGCCAAACCGCGCTTCTTAATACCCGCCTGCTTAAGCCAGAAGCCAGCCGCACCAATGTGTCAGAGGAAACACCATTTACCTGATGCCCGAGGTTAGCCTGCAGGTGCCCGGCCCGTCTTTAGAGCGCGATGAGCCAAGTAGCCCCCCCAGATCCTTGATATAAACCTGCCCCAGAGCATTCAGGACCTCAGACTGGGGCGAAGGTTCACCGTCCAGCAAGACAACGACTCTAAGCAAACAGCCAAGACAACGCATGAGTGGCTTTGGGATAAAAGTCTCTGAATGTCCATGAGTGGCCCAGCCAGAGCCCGTACTTGAACCTGATTTGAACATCTCTGGAGAGACCTGAAAATAGCTGTGCACCGTGGCTCCCCACCCAACCTGACTGAGCTTGAGAGGATCTGCAGAGTAGAATGGGAGAAACTCCCCAAATACAGATGTGCCAAGCTTGTAGCAACATACCCAAGAAGACTTGAGGCTGTAATCACTGACAAAGGTGCTTCAACAAATTACTGCGTGAAGGGTCTGAATAGTTATGTAAATATGATATTTCATTTTTTTTAAATACATTTGCTAAAATAAAATATACTGTTTTTGCTTTGTCATTATGGGATATTGTGGTGGGGGGGGGGGCAAATTTTAATCAATTTTGAATAAGGCTGTGCTGTAACAAAATAGGGAAAAACTCAAGGGGTTTGAATACTTTCCTAATAGGGTGCCATTTTGGGATGCATCCCAAATTGATGTGACTGGTCTGTGTGTGACCTGTTCTCCTCTGTCTCCCCTGCAGCTTTTACCGCCCAACAATACCAGCAGCATCAGGAGCAGCTGGCCTTGATGCAGAAACAGCAGCTGGAGCAGATCCAACAGCAACTGCAAGCCAACAGCACCACCACCACTACCAACAGCACGCAGGTTAGTTAGCCCGCTCTCTGACCTGGGCTGGTATTCTCAGTGGCTCAGAATACGAGCGCTGATCCAGGATTCGTTTTGCCTTTTTAGATCAAAATGAATAAGATTCAATGGATAGGAGAGACCTGGTCCTAGATCAGCACTCCTCCTCTGAGATGTTTGATACAGCCCTATGACCTCTCTCGCTCTGTCATTCTGTCTTTTCAGCATGGCGTTAAAACGTTGTTCTCCTCCTCTACCAGGTTTTGGTGTCCAAGACGTTAGATTGTGCCTGTGCCCAGTTTGCTGCCTCTGCCCTGGTGACCACAGACCAGCTTCTGGCCTTGAAGACCAAGGATGAGGGTGGACCGGGCAGCGGGGTCAACGGGGTCCTTCCACCCTCAGGTTAACACTGCACCCAAGCATTTGTTGTGGTCAGGTGGTTATTGTAAAAGGGTAATGCCTTAGCAGGTTAAATAAGTACACTTTTTTAAAGCAGAGCATCAAAGAGAAGAGAAAATTGCACACAGGACTTTGAATGCTCTGACAAAGGCCATGAGGCGCGGTATATAGGCTAAATAAACACAAGTGAATCTGGTAAGCGCAGTGTGCAAGTTTTCATCAAGATATCATCAAATTATTCCCACGCACCTGCAACAAGTAACCTCTGATGTGCAAGTGCGTTTTGAATTAAATGCAGGGCTTTCACAGAAGCAAACGTAAAAGGTTGGAACTGATCAAAGGAGAAGCTGCTTGGACCATGCACATTAAGTGATTTTGTTTTCTGTCTTCCCTTCCTACAGGTGTCTACAAGGGCTTTCACCTCACTAGCACAGCATCCCCGTCGTCTGCAGCCCCCACCTCCACCCCTACCCCTCTGACCACCACTACCCCCTCCTTCCCCTTCCTGTTGCCCAGCAACAACGGCACCACCACTCAGGTCCTGATGGGGAACAACAACAACCTCCGTCTGAGCATGTCCTCCCCCGGGGGACTCCTCACCAAGCGCCACATACCCCGGACGCTAAGCCACGCTCCCGTTGCCGTGTCGTCATCTGCCTTAAAGTTGGCTGCCACCGCTAACTGTCAAATGCCTAAGGTCTCCACAAACACCCCGTCAATGGACCTGGTGCCAAGGTGAGAGAGGGGGAGGAACAGGATGAGTGTCTGTTTTTCCAAATGGCACCCTACTCCCTTTTTATAGTGCACTATTCACCAGGGCTCTGATGGGGCTGTTGTCTGAAGTAGTACTATATAGGGAATAGGGTCCATTTGGGACACGGCTGAAGTGTATAGAAATGGACCATTACACAGTGTTCAGACAACCGTAGCTTAAACCGCTGATTCAGGAACATTACCTGAGTCTGTCTGAGTCAATATTAATGTAGGTATTACTGAACAGTGTCTGTCTGATTGATTTGTACATATTCTCTCCACTTGCCTCCAGGGAAAATCAGGATCAAGAAAAGCCAGCACTAAACAGCATTTTGGACAACACAGTGGCTATGGAGGTCACGTGACCTCGGAACACGGACTGGACTGTGGGCTCACCCGGGAACTCATTTAGGTGCTATGCATCGTAGAGTTGTGAATGCAAGGAAGGGGTAGTGGAATGCGCACACAGCATACAACGCTGTCTCCATGGTGACGGTCGGGACTTAATTGCAATGGTCGTCTCGTACTTTTTTCATTTCCTATTTGTTACTGTTGATAAGAAATATCAACATCTGTAATTATGAATATGGCAATTATTTGTACAGTACCAGATATTTGTAATACCCCCCCTTGTATATAATGTTACTTGAATACGGAAATTGTTCATTTGATGTTTTGCACTTGGGATATTGTTTTTAAATGTAACAAGACAAACTGCAGCTGGTTCGAGTGTGAGGTGGGTGTGAGTTGTACAACAGTGTCATCACGTCAGTGCATGGTGTGGAACCTGCTGTTTTATCTATTTATTGTGCTGTGTTTACAGTTTGTTTGTTTTTCTACGTTTTGTTAGTTTTATTAATGTTTTTTTTGTTTTTGTCCACTGTACCCTCATTGGTTCCTGTGCTGTAGTCTGGGTTTAGGTAGCTATGAACTTCTGTCTTTGTTCATTGTATCATGTGGAAACAAATGGTGACATGCATTCATACAGAGTTGGTGGGTGTGGATTTAAGGCATCGGTTTGTCAGTCAGGGTAATCACTTAAGATCTTCCATTTTTAAATTGTTCATGAGACAAAGTAACACAATGGGAAGGAAGTCTTGTTCCTAGAAGTCACTGCTGCTTAACTAAGCACTATTTGTTTCGATGAATGCTGCTTTTATATGATTTAGGGCTCTGGTTTGTTTTCACATCAGTACCTTTTTTTCATTTTGTTTTTTTCTTTCAATTATTTTGTGAAAAATGTCATTATTTTTGTATCCCCCTTCCGTTTCTGATGATGATTGTATGTTCCTCGTTGAAAGACTTCATTATTTTGTTACTTGTTGATGAAATGCGATCGGGTAGAGGAATGTAGTAACATCTTGATTACATGTATCATTCCGGTTTATACATAACAGAAGAAAACATGTATAAAAAGGCAGATTTCTTTGCTTTTAGGATAATAATTCTCCAGAACGCTGCGAGGCCAAGATGAACCACAAGTATCGGGTGCCTTCCTTTGGAAATACGAGCTCTCTTCTGTGAAGAGTACGGTACTAAACAAGGCTACTAGTTAGTTGCTGTTGTACCACCAATATGAATGCCCATTCCAATGGCATAATTGATCAATTGTGTTTGTTTTTTTTATCCACAAAATGAAAAATTATCTTCTCACAAAAAATAAAAACCCAGGGCTTTATGTGTTTGGACCAGCATGTATCTTGTTTTTGTTTTTTTTGTCTCGTCCCGTTGTTCCATGTTGTGGTCATAGTAGAGTGGGAAAGAGTAGGGTGTAGTTAACCCTTGATGCTTATCTGGTCCTCTAGCTGTTGGTAGAACATGACGATTCCTGGGGCCACCCATACGTAAAAATGTATGCGCGCTTGACTAAGTCGCTTTGTGTAAAAGGGTCTGTTAAATGGCATATTTCCCCTAGTAATGCAGCAGTTATCTCCATATCAAATCGTTTCTGGGTATCGATTAAAGACATGCTCTGGAACTTTGGTGACCTAAGTATATATTATTTTTGGGTATCGATTAAAGACATGCTCTGGAACTTTGGTGACCTAAGTATATATTATTTTTAAACCTCCCACTTTGGGCAGGATGTGTCTTTGTTGCTTATAACCCATCCATAACCGCCCGGCTATATGTGAAAATCTGAGGCCCAACCCTAAAATATAGAAAATGCTTTGTAGGCTTCAGTCAAAGACAGCGTAGTGTTTTAAAACGTTTTTTTTTTTTAATATATATAGGATGTAGTATATTTCTTTTAGTCTGGTTAGGATGTTTCTGCTTATGTTTTCCAAAATTTTGGTAGGCTATTTGTTTCAACTTGTCTATAATTGTATACATGCATTCTCATAAATCAATAGAATTAATGCTTCAAAGTAGTTGACCGGTAAAGTTATCTTTCGCGGCGCAATAACAAAAACTGGACATTTTCTGTGCAAAATGTCTAAATAACATCCTTTTGACTGGGTGTAAGGCAAAAGAAAGCTGTGAAAACTACCCAAAATGCTTCTGATAAGATTTCAGTTTGGCTTTATTTCAGCGGCAGGGACTGGGAGACTAGTCAGGATTGAGGGTAAGATGAATGGAGCAAAATAGAGAGATCCTTGATGAAAACCTGTTCAGGACCTCAGACTGTGGTGAATGTTCACCTTCCAACAGGACAAGGACCCTAAGCACACAGCCAAGGCAACGCAGGAGTGGCTTTAGGACAAGTCTCTGAATGTCTGAGTGGCCCGGAAACCGATCTCTGGAGAGACCCGAAAATAGCTGTGTAGCGACGCTCCTCATCCAACCTGACAGAGCTTGAGAGGATCTGCAGAGAAGAATTTGAGAAACTCCCTAAATACAGGTGTACCAAGCTTGTCATACTCAAGACTCTAGGCTGTAATTGCTGCCAAAGCTGCTTCAACAAAGTACGATCTTTGTCGCCATGTGCAGTTGCAAACCGTAGTCTGGCTTTTTGGAGCAGTGGCTTCTTCCTTACTGAGCGGCCTTTCAAGTTATGTCGATATAGGACTCGTTTTACTGTGGATATAGATACTTTTGTACCTGTTTCCTCCCATCTTCACAAGGTCCTTTGCTGTTGTTCTGGGATTGATTTGTACTTTTCGCACCAAAGTACGTTCATCTCTAGGAGACAGAATGCGTCTCCTTCCTGAGCGGTATGACGGCTGCGTGGTCCCATGGTGTTTATACTTGCGTACTATTGTTTGTACAGATGAACGTGGTACCTTCAGGCGTTTGGAAATTTCTCCCAAGGATGAACCAGACTTGTGGAGGTCTACAATATTTTTTCTGAGGTCTTGGCTGATTTTCTTTTGATGTTCCCATGATGCCAAGCAAAGAGGCACTGAGTTTGAAGGTAGGCCTTGAAATACATCCACAGGTACACCTCTAATTGACTCAAATGATGTCAAATAGCTCATCAGAAGCTATGACATAATTTTCTGGAATTTTCCAAGCTGTTTAAAGGCACAGTCAACTTAGTGTATGTAAACTTCTGACCCACTGGAATTGTAATACAGTGAATTATAAGTGAAATAATCTCTCTGTAAACAATTGTAAGAAAAATGACTTGTCATGCACAAAGTAGATGTCCTAACCGACTTTCCAAAACTATAGTTTGTTAGCAAGAAATCTGTGGAGTGGTTGAAAAACGAGTTAAGTTAAGTGTTTGTAAACATCTGACTTCAACTGTATTACCACACTCACAGGAGACATTCTTCCATTCATGGGTACATGACTGACATCCTGTGGTTGGGTGACGGTATTGCACCTTGGCCACTTATTGTTGCGCACAATTCTTTCCTGTGACTGTTTCATGCTGTTGGAATGAATGGAGTGTAAGAGAAGTCACTGCAAGTGTCTCAAGGGGAGTTGGGATATGCAAGAAACACTTTTATTACACACTTGTGTCTAACAGGACAAATATAAGTACCCCCCCCTAATAATAACAGTGACACGCACCTCATAGGTCACATCTTGCCATCACAGCAGCAAGATTTGTGACCTGTTGCCACAAGGAAAGTGAAGCGCAAACTCCACTGTAAATACAAAATTATATTTATTTGTATTTCCCCCTTTCGTACTTCAACTATTTGCACATTGTTACAACACTGTACATCGTCATAACATTTGACATGGCTCTATTCTTTTGAAACTGAGTAATGTTTACTGTTCATTTCTGTTTTTCCCGTTTGTTTATTATCTATTTAAATTTGCTTTGGCAATATACACGTTTCCCATGCCAATAAAGCCCTTTGAATTGGTAGGGAGGGAACTCTGAGTGTCCTTTTTTTTTTTTTTAGCTCAGAGGAAGAGGGCCTCTGTCTCAGCTCCTTAATGCTCAGAGAATGTTCCTGTTACAGACTCCTTTCCCCCAGCCAGTCCCTCTCAAGCCGGCTGGTATCCCACACACCCCACAGTAACTCCACACACACCTCGGCTTCGTTGCCGTATAACACGCTTCGGGACACGATTCGAATTAAGCCGTTGTGTTAGCCAGCACTGTCTGGAATGTTATACATACACGCACAGACACATCAAAATCATTCTCATTCAAAAAAGGCATATCCACGTTAACAAGAATCAATATAATCCATGAATGAAACAGAATGAACATATGGGCATTTTTAGACCAATCACAACTTTTATTTTCATGACAATTTTCCAAGGCCAAATTACAAATAAATATGTAAGGAAACATTTGCAAATAGCCCATAATGTCACAAGGCCAGTAACCCACGCTAAAGACCCACCCCAAAAAACTGGTGAACAACAAAGACCAAATAGGTTTAAATGAGGTTTCACACCTGCACAACTGGTATATCTTTAGGAAATTTGATCATATTAACCCCTCCCCTTCCAACATATTTACTATGAGAAACAATGCGAGAGGTCAAATTAATCTGTACACCAAACTTTGTTCCTTGTCTTTAGGTACATCAGTAGTTAAAGTGGATGACTTCACTACTAAGACATGTAATGTATGTATGTAGGTATGTACACTACCGTGATCAATTAGCCTTTTAAAACAATAAACTTGGATTAGCTAACACAACATGTCATTGTAACACAGGAGTGATGGTTGCTGATAATGGGCCTCTGTACGGCTATGTAGATATTCCATATAAAATCTGCCGTTTCCAGCTACCATAGTCATTTACAACATTAACTATGTCTACACTGTATTTCTGATCAATTTGATGTTATTTTAATGAACAAAATCTTTTGATTTTCTTGCAAAAAAAAAGGAAATTTCTCAGTGACCCCAATCCATTGAATGGTAGTGTATGTATGCATGTGTGTATGTATGTGTATATGTCTGTGCGTATAACCTCAGAGAAACACTCAAGATACAGCACTTTGTATATTCCTATGAACAAATCTTCTTAACCAATTGTGGCCTGGTATGGGATAGCAAAGCAGCAGACTGGACAGACATTGGTTGGGAATTGAATACAAAGAACCAATGAAATATCAGGAACTGTAAGAAGAACGGGAACCAGCCTGCACCTGGGTTCCTTATTCGTAACATTATCAGTGTTTTGGACTACTTCCCAAAACCGAGGGTCCTTTTCAAATGCTGAAATATCCCTTGTGCTAAATATCCAAGCCGTTCTTCTTCTACGGTATATACTGTACATTGCTCATACACAGTAATTCATTTGCAGACAATACATATATGGCAGCCTATAATGTACGTGGAATTCCAAACGAGATTGTCCCAGAGATATTTATGATGCTTTTAATCTTCCTGAAATGAAATCAATAAAAACTTCATTTTGTCTGGAATACCATTGACATCTGTACCCAAAATAATTATTGAGAAATAACTCATTTAAAAGTTGGGAAATGTGTGAAATTTTGGCCTTACCCGGGCCTTATCGTAAATGTCTCAAAAAGTCCCCTTTTGAATTTCGTTCAGTATTGGAAATGGTTTAAAAACAATATACTCTACAAGTACATAACATTTCCAGAGTGGTCGCTCTGCTACTTTTGAAATGATGATCTCTTTTTGGAGCATCTACAACACAGTTCATGTGGGAACGAATTCAGAACTCCCTCTGCTGGTGAGTTGCACAGTTGGTTATGTCCTATAATGTAGAAAATGGGTCATATCTTCAAAAGGCCTGGGCAAAGCAAAAATGTCATGAACTTTCCAACTTTTAAATCAATGATTTCAACTTTAAAAAGGTATGCCAAACCTCCTTAACCCAAAGTACCTTTCCAAGGATGACATATCTCTGAGCAAATCTCACATGGAATTGCCCACATGACTTTTCATCTTGGACTTTATTTCTGAATACATTATACGTCACAAATGTATATAGTGCATTCACAAGGAATCATGCAACCCAAATAACTTCCCGGAGACATAAATCTGTTCACCTGTAGTGCCTTATTCTTCAGCATTGTATTTTTCTTTTACAAGGCCAAAATATTAGTCTTCATTACTATAATTGGTACAGTACTTTCACAATACAGAAAAATAAGTATAGAGTCATATTACTGCCAACAAATCTGAATGAATTCAAGATGATTGAATTCAGATGACATTTCTGTTGGCACTAATATCACACCATAAAGAGGCTATGTTACTACTTCTACAACAATGTTTTCTGTCCGTCCGCCTGTCCTCTAGGTTTTCTTTGTACATTTAATTGGAAAGAGACAGGCCCGCACCCACACATTCATACACTGTGAAGGGGCTCGCTCTCTGTGCATTTTTCCTTTACATACTTTAGGTTTTAGAATTTCTATTTCGTATAAATATTGCACATTCAATCTGCATTTCATATTTCATCAATAATAGCAACAGTAACTAGAGCTATGACAAAGAAATAGGACAATGCATTCCTGTAATACAAACAGGGATATCGGGGTAGATAGGACTACCGTTGGATGACACAAACACACAGTCTGCCGAAGAGCAACTAAAAAAAGGCAAACGGCTACAGATCTGGACTGGGAGCCATTGGCTCTCTTAGGAGACGTCCATGCGGTACACAATGTCGATAAAGACAATCTACGTGGTTTTATGGAACCAGATCGTCCAGGTGATAACATGGTTTATGGAGCCACAGACCTGGTTTAGCAGGACACTGTGTATGTAACACCGTTTTGCTGGAGGAAACATTGAAAGGTAACAGACTTCTACAGGCCAGGTGGGGTGGGCATGCAGCGGGCTTCACAGAGACATAGGGAACTTGGAACAAGCTCAGGGTCAGAGAACGCAGGCACGCACACACACACACAAACATCAGCACAAATCACACATACACACCCCTGTAAATTTGGACATTACTATATAGATTATGTTTCAAAGATGAACCAGTGGCAGAGACAGCCTCCTACTGGTTAAGTGACAGAGTAGAAATGAATAAGGGTCTCAGTAGGATTGGTGTCGCGTGCTGAGAAGTTGCCCTTTAGGCACAGATCAAGGATCAGCTTGTCCTCTCCCCATCCTAGCCTCAACCACAGGGAAGAGAAACTAAACTTCGATCAGCTTTACAGGGCAACTGCATCCTACTTCCCCGTAGCCCCCCCCCCCCCCCCCCCGGACACCATCATTACTTACCTGGTCCCAGATCATTTCTTGCCTGGGTCAACTCATGACATCTCACAAATAGTCAAGAGGAGGTGGCTAAAGTAAAAACCGATCCAGGATCAGGCTACATTACGAGAAACAGGTTCCACCAGCCAACCCAGGCACATCACATCAGCCCGTAGCCACACACAGGGGCACAGAGCAGGGAGGAGATTCCATCACTGGCACACTGTAACAGATTGACATAGGACTTAATCTAGTCAAGTCAGTAAACACATACTCTTCCATAGAATAGAAGCAACCTTCAGGACCTAGAGGCAGACGAGGGAAATGTCAGTTTGGTAACAGATAAATGAGAAACATTCAGAAACCATTCAGAAAAAAACAAGAAATAAGGAAAGCAAATAAAAAATGCGAGTTGCGTTACAAAAATCTTATGGTTTCGCAAAACACTAATTTCTCTCAGACACAATGTTCATCGAATAGGTTTCGGAAACGAACCAAGACAAACCGATTACGTTAAAAAAAGAAAGACAACGAAACATGAACAAAACATCACCACATCCCAAAACATTTATACAATAAAAGGGATCCCTGCATAGATTCAAACCTGGATGTGGAACGTTTAAACCGAAGGGCCTCATTTTTCAGAGTCGTATTCATTAGTGCACAACATAGCAAAACGTTTCTTGTTGGACAAGTTCAGGTAGTCCCTCCCTGTTTCAGTCAGTTTTCTTCCGTTTGATGCCTAATGAACACGATCCAGGCCACATTCACACAAAAAAAACATCCTTTCTACTATCAGGTGTCTGGACTACACACAGAGGCCGAAGAACATGCTAGATGGAGGATAGGAGAGAGAAGGGAAGGAGAAAAGGAGGAGAGGAGCGGAGGAGTGGGACAAGATTAACGTGTCATTTTCCGTGTCACGGCCGAGTCACGCCATGATGCCAGCGTCGTCATAGCAACACACAGACCCCGAAAAACTTTGACGAAGACAAGCAACTGATGCTCCTCCAACTGGCTTGGCTCCTCTGTCTTGGGAAGGTGGGGGGCTGTGTCCGTTTGTGTGTAACTTGCCGCCGTACATTCTCTCCAGTTTTCATGTCATCTAGATAGCGCGTGTTAGATTCCTTGCGTATGCCTGTGTGTGCGTGTGTGTTACTTGCCACCGTACATTCTCTCGATGTCTTCCTGATAGTGGGATTTGAGCTCCTTGCGTTTGAGTTTGAATGCGTCGGTCACCAGGCCAGTCTCCGGTGTCCAAGGCTCTGCACTCAGACGGATCTTCCTCGGAATCTCAAAGCGCTCCAGTTTGGCTGTGGGGGGGGGAAACAACACCGGACTTTAGAGACCAATGCATGGGCTGGGGTTGAGAAATGCTATTCAACGCTAGGGCCAAAAAGATGGAGAAACAGTACTCATATGTTACAACCAGAAATCTCTATTCCTCCCTCCACCCGTCTCTCATCGTCTTCTCCATCCCTCCGTCCTACCTGACAGAGCGGCCTCTGTGATGATGTGGAGAACGTCTCTCTCCATGTCAGGGTTGTTACAGATCTCCTCCCAGCTGCCCCGTAACCCTCGCTGCTCCGCCAGCGCCATTAACTGCTTCTGATTGGGCACCACGAAGCCAATCACGTACGACTGGTCACTGGGACGGAGAGAGTTAAGGAAATGGAGAGATAATCGTGTTATTGTTTTATTTAGAAAACACCATCATCATCATCATCATCATCATTCTAGTTATTATTATAATGAAAGGCAAAGATGGAGAGAGAAAGACGGGCCAGAATAGGATGAAGGATAGAGAGAGCAATGAGTCGGAAAGACAAAGAGAGACAGGAGAGAGGTAGAAAGTGGGTGACACAGACAGCAGATGGAGACATTGTGACTAGAGACAGAACAAGTTGACAAGGAGAAACAGACAATCAACGTTTTGTACTGAGTGTACAAAACATTAAGAACACTTGCTCTTTCCATGACAGACTGACCAGGTGAAAGCTGTGATCCCTTATTGATGTCACCTGTTAAATACACTTCATCGTGTAGGTGAAGGGGAGGAGACAGGTTAAGAAGGATTTTTAAGCCTTGGGACATGGATTGTGTGCCATTCAGGGGGTGAATATTTAAGTTCCTTTGAACGGGGTATGGTAGTAGGTGCCAGAGGCACCGTTTTGTGTAGTGAAAAGGGCACGACAAAACAGTTCTCTCAGGAGACTGAAAAGATTTGGCATGGGTCCTCAGATCCTTAAAAGGCTCCACAGCTGCACCATCGAGAGCACTGGTTGCAACACTGCCTGGTATGGCAACTGCTCAGCCTCCGACCGCAAGACACTACAGAGGGTAGTGCGAACAGCCCAGTACATCACTGGGGCCAAGCTTCCTGCCATACAGGACCTCTATACCAGGCGGTGTCAGAGGAAGGCCCTAAACATTTTCAAAGACTCCAGCCATCCTAGTCATAGACTGTTATCTCTGCTACCGCACGGCAAGCGGTACCAGAGCGACAAGTCTAGGTCCAAGAGGCTTCTTAACAGCTTCTACCCCCAAGACATAAGACTCCAGAACATCTAATCAAATGGCTACCCCTTTTACACTGCTGCTACTCTCTGTTATTATCTATGCATAGTCACTTTAATAACTCTACCTACATGTACATATTACCTCAATTACCATGACTAACCAGTGCCCCCTGTATATAGTCTCGCTATCGTTTTTTTAATGCTGCTCTTTAATGACCGTTACTTTTATTTTCTTATACTTATTTGTATTTTTTAAACTTCACTGTTGGTTAGGGGCTTGTAAGTAAGCATTTCACTGTTGTATTCGGTGCATGTGACTAATACAACTTGATTTGAGAACTGCAACGCTGCTGGGTTTTTCACACTCAACAGCTTCCCGTGTGTATCAAGAATGGTCCACCACCCAAAGGACCACCAGCCAACTTGACACAACTGCAGGAAGCATTGGAGTCAACATGGGCCGGCATCTGAGTGACGCTTTCGTTCTTAATAATAGCAAGGTGTTCTTAATGTTTTGTACACTCAAGGGTTATAGAGAGAGACTCCAGTCACCCGAGCGGTATATAATATGTGCATTGTTACCTGTTTGCGTAGGCGCAGATGTTGTCTACGAAAGGGCAGTTCTTCAGCATGGCCTCCACCTTCCCCAGAGACACATACTCCCCAGCCTGGAGCTTCACCAGATCCTTCTTACGATCTACACAGAAGGAACACAAATGATTGCTAAGGTAGATTTATATACAGCTGCCTTTGGGAGGAATTTATCTGTCGTTTATATACGTGAATCCTTTCATATGTGATTGTTTTTAACAGAGACGAGTATGAAGTGAAGTGGATACAGAGAGAAGGGGAGGAGTATGGCTGGTAGATTCGTGTCCACGCAGACAAGGGCGGTGACCTTAACCACAAGGTCACCCTCAGTTAACTGTACTGGTATGCATTGTTAGTTCACCTGGGGAAAATTTGGAGGATCTGGCGCTTTCATCCTGACTCGTATGTATTTAAATCCACAGATAGACAGACAAGGGCTCTCTCTAAAAACGACTCTTTTTTTCTGGGCTGCTCACCGATAATCTTGAGGCACCCGTCTGGGTGAAACTCCCCGATGTCGCCTGTACAGAACCAGCGCTGGCCGTTGCTGTCCACGAAGAAGTCCTCACGGTTCTTCACCTCGTTCTTGTAGTAACCCATAGTCACGTTGGGCCCGCCGATTACAATCTCCCCTCTCGGGTGTGGCTTGTCTGTGCTGTAGTAACCGCCTGGAGAAGATCATGAGAAGAGGACGGGGTCTATGCCCAAAGCATCTTCAGCCCCACGTCCATCCCTTCCAATATAACTTTCATCCACCCTAGCCCCCAACCCCACTCACCTCCACCCTCCCAGCCCTCCCCCTAATATCACCGATTCTGCAGTCACAGTGCTATGGAGGGACTCACCCTCCTCCCAGTCCTTGAGGGTGATCTCGGAGCAGATCAGAGGAGCGCCGACCCGGCCTGTGCTGTAGTCCCACACTGACAAATAGAGAGAGGAAAATAATACACGTGAGAACAACATAGCATATCACATTACTGTGTACAATCACCTGGCTTTCTCTATTGTGCCCCCCATTCCTCTCTTCCACCAGGCAGCAGAAGTCTACACATTTCCTTCTCTTTTACCTTCCCTCCCTTCTTCTTGGACCTACCGCCTCCATCCACCCTCCCTCACCCTCTCTCTCTCGCTGATGGTGCCAGCTCCGCAGGTCTCGGTGAGGCAGTAGCCCCGGCTGACTTCCTCCTTCCCACCCCCTTCACTCCGTTCCATCCCCCTTACTCATTCCCTCCCTTCCCCCTCTCCTTCCCGCTCTCTTACTCTCGCTGATGGTGCCAGCTCCGCAGGTCTCGGTGAGGCCGTAGCCCTGGCCCACGGGACAGCAGAGGCAGATGTTCATGAAGCGCTGGGTGGCAGCGGAGAGGGGCGCTCCGCCTGACAACAGCACCCTCATGTGACCCCCCAGCAACGAGCGCACTTTCCTAAACACCAGACTGGAGAGAGAGAAGGAAAGAGGATGACAGTGAGTCAGAGGATGAGAATAACACCAAGGTAAACAACAAGTCATTCATAATAACCTCTGTGTGAACCTTAGGTTTCTGTTTAACGCAGGCACCGGCCACAGCAATATCGAGAATGTCGGTGTGCGAGTCTCCATTAAGGCTGTTGCATTACATTATTGCATATGCCTATATATGAGCCCAAGCCTGAAAAAAACCCAGAATTAAAATAATGATTATGACATTCAGTATACAATACATAGCTTACCGCATATTACGCACCGCAGAAAAACATTTTAAGAAATGATTTAAGACTTCTTTAATTGGTCTAACCTATATTCAAAAACTAAACAAATTCTAGTAATTGCCTTTGATTGTAGACTGTATTAATATGCATACTGGATGGACTGGTTGCTTATGCTATGCTCCAACATTTATATCCATGAGTCTGGGAAAGAACATAGAGGCCTAGGCAATGCTGTTGGTGCATTGATTGTGCAGGGCGGATTACAGTTCACCTACAATAGTGAATTTGTATTTGATTTTGAATAGCCTAGTAATAGAGATTTTTTGGGGTGATACATTACCTTCAGCTACAGAATCTCACCACCGTGCGTTTCCATCTCCGCCCCTCTCTCCTTTCTCAAGCGCGCAGAGAGAGGGGCTGTCGACAGTTTAATTAAATACACTATATCTCATCGTGAAAACATGTTATTTTCGATGTTCTGGAAAAGGTTTCACTAGGTTTCCTAAATTAAGCCCTGGGTAGCTGCAGGAACAGGGTTGGAGAGCCCATGGCATAGGGGTTGGGCGCAATATCACCTGTCATGCAGTGAGAGGCTGCATGCTCCTCAAACAGTGGTTGATGCCTGGAGTGAAATAACTGCAGTAGCCTACCCCAACCAACAGGCGGGAAAGCGGCCTCCAGTCGCTGTTCGTGTGCACAGGCGGAGTACGTTTTTTTTCTTCCTGCCAATTTGATAATAGGCCATTCTAAATATTAACTCATGTAATATATTAGTAAAGACAATATTACATTGAGAATAGTCTGATGGGTGATAATATGATCACTTGATGAGAGAACGGTCTGTGCAGCCTGAGGAACAGAGCGCAAGCTTTTCTTTGCGACGTTCTTAAATCACCAACAGCCTTTAGCCGGTCCATGAGGCCCCATTACATGTTTTGATTTATAAGACATTCTAAGGTTTGTATCTCTCACAAGTTGCCAAATTACTCAATCTAGCGTATAGGACCTGTTTCAAATGATCACTTTTACGCTCAACAGAGCCACTTCATCTGCACACTCGCTCCGGAAAGGGAAAAATATCCTTTCTATTTTATTCAGCCAAGTTCAATTATATTATTCTTACTATAAAACCATATGATATAAAATAATGGCACAGGACTTATGAGCATAACGTGTCAGCTAAACCAACAAGCCTACAGCCAACAGGATAACATACAGTAGACCAACACATATTCTGTTCTTCAGAAATACATTTTCTTCATATCATGTTTCTTTAGACCTACCTAAAATAAATCATGGATTTATGGTGATGGTGTATATTCAATTGATTTATAGACTTGTTAAAAATGTAGATTCCAAAGACACATCAGCAGCGTGTATGTGTGAAGGCCTGGAGAAGCTAAACGTGTTTATGTTATGAACGGTCAATTACCGTGAGACCGACAGTCTTTTGCATGACAATAACTGGCTGACACAATGTCATGACTGCCACAGTCCTAGTTCAACCTCCTGGAGACTCTCTATCAATCATTACCCATTGACTGTGTGTGTGTGTGTGTGTGTGTGTGTGTGTGTGTGTGTGTGTGTGTGTGTGTGTGTGACAGGTGTGCGTATTACCTGTCACAGAGCGGGGTCTTGTAGCCTTTGGTGATCTGTTCCATCTTGTAGTTGTAGGCCAACACAAAGAGGGTTCTCTGCACACTGCTCATCTCCTCCACCTTGGTCATCACATTCTTATAGATGCGATCCATGATCTCCTACAGGAGGGAGAACGAGGGACAGAGAAGGAAAGAGGACAAAACACCACTTCAAATGAAATGAAATCTGTGAGTATCTTACAGAATATTAATGGCTTACATACAGTGCCTTGCGAAAGTATTCGGCCCCCTTGAACTTTGCGACCTTTTGCCACATTTCAGGCTTCAAACATAAAGATATAAAACTGTATTTTTTGTGAAGAATCAACAACAAGTGGGACACAATCATGAAGTGGAACGACATTTATCGGATATTTCAAACTTTTTTAACAAATCAAAACCTGAAGAATTGCGCGTGCAAAATTATTCAGCCCCCTAAAGTTAATACTTTGTAGCGCCACCTTTTGCTGCGATTACAGCTGTAAGTCGCTTGGGGTATGTCTATCAGTTTTGCACATCGAGAGACTTTTTTCCCATTCCTCCTTGCAAAACAGCTCGAGCTCAGTGAGGTTGGATGGAGAGCATTTGTGAACAGCAGTTTTCAGTTCTTTCCAGATTCTCGATTGGATTCAGGTCTGGACTTTGACTTGGCCATTCTAACACCTGGATATGTTTATTTTTGAACCATTCCATTGTAGATTTTGCTTTATGTTTTGGATCATTGTCTTGTTGGAAGACAAATCTCCGTCCCAGTCTCAGGTCTTTTGCAGACTCCATCAGGTTCTTCCAGAATGGTCCTGTATTTGGCTCCATCCATCTTCCCATCAATTTTAACCATCTTCCCTGTCCCTGCTGAAGAAAAGCAGGCCCAAACCATGATGCTGCCACCACCATGTTTGACAGTGGGGATGGTGTGTTCAGCTGTGTTGCTTTTACGCCAAACATAACATTTTGCATTGTTGCCAAAAAGTTCAATTTTGGTTTCATCTGACCAGAGCACCTTCTTCCATATGTTTGGTGTGTCTCCCAGGTGGCTTGTGGCAAACTTTAAACAACACTTTTTATGGATATCTTTAAGAAATGGCTTTCTTCCATAAAGGCCAGATTTGTGCAATATACGACTGATTGTTGTCCTATGGACAGAGTCTCCCACCTCAGCTGTAGATCTCTGCAGTTCATCCAGAGTGATCATGGGCCTCTTGGCTGCATCTCTGATCAGTCTTCTCCTTGTATGAGCTGAAAGTTTAGAGGGACGGCCAGGTCTTGGTAGATTTGCAGTGGTCTGATACTCCTTCCATTTCAATATTATCGCTTGCAAAGTGCTCCTTGGGATGTTTAAAGCTTGGGAAATATTTTTGTATCCAAATCCGGCTTTAAACTTCTTCACAACAGTATCTCGGACCTGCCTGGTGTGTTCCTTGTTCTTCATGATGCTCTCTGCGCTTTTAACGGACCTCTATCACAGTGCAGGTGCATTTATACGGAGACTTGATTACATACAGGTGGATTGTATTTATCATCATTAGTCATTTAGGTCAACATTGGATCATTCAGAGATCCTCACTGAACTTCTGGAGAGAGTTTGCTGCACTGAAAGTAAAGGGGCTGAATAATTTTGCACGCCCAATTTTTCAGTTTTGATTTGTTAAAAAAGTTTGAAATATCCAATAAATGTCGTTCCACTTCATGATTGTGTCCCACTTGTTGTTGATTCTTCACAAAAAAATACAGTTTTATATCTTTATGTTTGAAGCCTGAAATGTGGCAAAAGGTCGCAAAGTTCAAGGGGGCCGAATACTTTCGCAAGGCACTGTATATATATATTCTACGGTAGCTTTAGTGCTTACCGGTACAGCAGCCATGAGTGTAGGTTTTAGAACACTGGTGTCTCCTTTACTGCCCTTCTTAATCTTAGTCGACTGGGGAGGAAGAGAAGAGAGAGAGATGGATCAGACAAGGAGTAGAGCACAGCTAGGCCTGTTCTCTAATAGAGGAGGATGTCCAATAGAGGGTTCCTACATACCGCATGTGTTGTTGAGCCTTGGTTTACTGTCTCGCTCTGTGTGTGTGTGTGTGTGTGTGTTCACCTGGTCTGCTAGCGTCTGTGGGGAGGAGTATCCGATGCAACAGCCGTGAGAGATACACACCATCTCTGCACTCAGCTCCAGAACATGGGCCAGTGGCAGGTACCCAATGTAGGTGTCTGTCTCACTGCACGAATGGAAACAAAAATATTTTTATTCAACTGCCAAACATACATATACACACACATATATATATATATATATATATATGGAATCATGTAGTAACCAAATACATGTGTTAAACAAATCAAAATATATTTCATATTTGAGATTCTTCAAAGTAGCCAGCCTTTGCCTTGACAGCTTTGCACACTCTTGGCATTCTCTCAACTAGCTTTAGTCCCCTAGAATGCATTTCAATTAGCAGGTATGTCTTTCTTTCCTTCTTAATGCATTTGATCCAATCAGTTGTGTTGTGACAAGGTAAGGGTGGTATACAGAAGATAGCCCTATTTGGTAAAAGACCAAGTCCATATTATGGTAAGAACAGCTCAAATAAGCAAAGAGAAACGACAGTCCATCATTACTTTAAGACATGAAGGTCAGTCAATGTGGAACATTTAAGAACTTTGAAAGTTTCTTCAAGTGCAGTAGCAAAAACCATCAAGCGCTATGATGAAACTGGCTCTCATGAGGACCGCCACAGGAAAGGAAGACCCAGAGTTACCTCTGCTGCAGAGGATAAGTTCAATGGAGTTACCAGCCTCAAATTGCAGCCCAAATAAATGTTTCACAGATTTCAAGTAACAGACACATCTAAACATCAACTGTTCAGAGGAGACTGCGTGAATCAGGCCGTGGTCGAATTCCTGCAAATAAACCACTATTAAAGGAAACCAAATAATAAGAAGAGACTTGCTTGGGCCAAGAAACATGAGCAATGGACATTAGTCTGATGAGTCCAAATTTGAGATTTTTGGTTCCAACCGCTATGTCTTTGTGAGACGCAGAGTAGGTGAACGGATGATCTCTGCATGTGTGGTTCCCACCGTGAAGCATTGAGGAGGTGGTGTGATGGTGCTTGCTGGTGACGCTGTGGTGATTTATTTCAAATTCAAGGCACGCTGAAGGAAAAGCAGTCAACAAGTGCCCAGCTTATGTGGGAACTCCTTCAAGACTGTTGGAAAAACATTCCTCAAGAAGCGGGTTGAGAGAAAGCCCAAGAGAGTGCAAAGCTGTCATCAAGGCTACTTTGAAGAATCTCAAATATAAAATATATTTTGATTTGTTTAACACTTTTTTTCTTACTACATGATTCCATGTGTTATTTCATAGTTTTTATGCCTTAACTATTATTTTGTAGAAAATAACCCTTGAATGAGGAGGTGTCCAAACTTTTGACTGGTACTAATATAGAGAAGAGAAGAGAAGATGAAGAGCAGGACACTCAGAGAGATTCATGAGATGAGAGAGAAAGAAAGATACGTTTACATTCTGTAGGGCAAATGGTGGCAGATAGAAAGAGAGAGAGAGAGAGACAGTGAAAACAGATGAATGAGGAAAAGAGAAAAGGAGAAAAACAGTGATCAGGGCACACAGGGGGGGGGGGAGAGAGTGGCAGTGAGAGAGAGAAAAGTCAAAAACAATTAGCAGTCAATCTAGAAGACACCATAGTTCTCTGTACGTACTCCAGGTCTGGGATGCGCTCTGCCATGCCTGTGACGCCCGCAATGATGTTGCTATGGGAGATCATGACGCCCTTGGGGATGCCCGTGGAGCCGCTGGTGTACATGATGACAGCGATGTCAGAGGGCACGGGCCGCCGGCGCGCCACCGCCACTACAGACGCGCGCAGAGAGAGATAGAGGGAGAGAGAGAGGCAGCAGGGACGTTAAAGAGGTCACACAAAGAGACTTTTGTGTCAGAACATTGCACAACGCGGGGGCATCAGAGAACGGCTATCGATCTTTCTTTCAAGAGAGGGCATGCACATAGCACAGGGCTAATACAATCTGATAGGATATGACAGAGATGGCTATTCAGGTACAAAAAACTATGATTCTGGAAGTCAGATTACATTTGAGTTGCTAAGACCACAGGGCAGAAGTACTGTACCAAGTCAGACAACACGTAGACCCAAACACACACACGCCCCTCACACACCCACGCTCTCCCTCCTTACTGTTGTCGGGTCTGGAGCCCAGCTCTTGCACGGCGTCCATGTTGTGGACCATGATGCCGCGGGGGAAGCCGGGCCAACTGGTTGGCTTACTGTCCACCACGATGATGTGCTGCAGCCGAGGCACCTCCAACAGAATGTCCTGGGAGGAGATGGCAGGAGGAGAGGGAGGAGAGAGAAAGTAGCTATTGACTGGAGATTGCAGTCGGACTGCATAGAATCAATGTAGTCTATGATCTACAAATCATCTCGCATTCCAAATAACTGCTCATTATGCCATTAAGACTAGCAATTCTACGCATTGTCTTGTACAAACGGATCCCCTCAAACACACTGACTGTCAAAACTTAGACTGTCTGCTCAAGTACTGTAAGTGGGTAACTGTTCCAACGCGTATTTATGGGTGAAAACATTTCCAAATGTAGGCATGTTTTTAAATATATATATATATATATATATATATATATATATATATATATATATATATATATATATATGCAAGACTATTTAAAATGTGGGAAAATGGTATTATCTGGCTGGAGTGTGTACTGTCTCATATGGTATTGCAGAAAGTGATCAGGACAAGGCGAGCAGAGCTGACCTTGAGACGGCTGTGTAGCAGGTCTTTGCTGGTGATGATGTGGGTGATCTCAGTCTCGTTCAAACCGTGGGCAATGGCCGCTCCGCCCAGAGTAGAGTACAACGTCACCACTGTCAGAATGACACAGACTGGAGTTAGAGATTCATTGTGTGTGTGTGTGTGTGTGTGTGTGTCTGGCTATAGTGTGCTACTGTCTAACAAACACTCACATGGGAAGTTGTATATGAAGCAGGCCTGTGCTGCTATCATCCACTCGGCCCTGGTCTCACAGAAGATGGCGATGTTACACTGTGGCCTCTGGCCCAGCGCGGCCAGCCCACTGCCAAAACACACTGCTGCCTTGTAGGTCTCCTCATACGACATCCACTGATACTCCCCCAGGATCACCTAGAGATAACACAACCACATACACTGTTAACACTAATATACTGCTGCTTGGTAGGCCTCCTCGTACGACATCCATTTACAGTGGGGAGAACAAGTATTTGGTACACTGCCGATTTGGTAGGTTTTTCTACTTACAAAGCATGTCTGTTTGATTGAGTGTGTAGACAGGTGTCTTTTATACAGGTAACGAGTTCAAACAGGTGCAGTTAATACAGGTAATGAGTGGAGAACAGGAGGGCTTCTTAAAGAAAAACAAACAGGTCTGTGAGAGCCGGAATTCTTACTGGTTGGTAGGTGATCAAATACTTATGTCATGCAATAAAATGCTAATGAATTACTTAAAAATCATACAATGTGATTTTTTGTTTTAGATTCCGTCTCTCACAGTTGAAGTGTACCTATGATAAAAATTACAGACTTCTACATGCTTTGTAAGTAGGAAAACCTGCCAAATCGGCACTGTATCAAATACTTGTTCTCCCCGGCTAAGAAAAACCTTTGTTGAGCGAGAGTCGTCGGTCTATCGGTCTACATTTGAAATGCATGCATTTTTCCATAGACACCACCTATGTGTTTGAATAAGCTTGTCTGATGCGTTAGTCACATCGTTTGATTAAATAATTAAGACACACTAATGATTCAAAGAGGGAAACCGATGGCCAGTGCCTGTGTGACTGAGTAAGGTTGTCGCTCTCTCTCCCCTCCTTGCTGCAGTGAACAAGCACCACAGCACAGCAAGCGTTTATCGAGCTGTCCGTGCTGAAGCTGCACCATCATTACAGCCATTTAGTTTCTTACTTGATTCTCTGACTGAAAAGTTATGTTACCCAAATCCCACATTTGTTTAGGAAAAAACATTCCCTAAACTCTTGCCGTCTTTACGTGAAACATGGTTATAATGTTTCACATTATAAAATTGGTTATAAACTCTGAACACAGCAAAATGGATGCGGAAGACCTGAAAATGAAACTTGAAATGGGGGAATGTTTGCTGGTTGCTCAGGAGGGAAAGGGGAAGTTAGATGTGTGGAAGACATGTGATTTAGCTGTGAAAACTACTGGATATCCAGAAAAGGGGGGGTATATTGTAGCCAGCACTGTGTGAATATTAGGCCTATGTGTGCCAAACAGGTGCTGTTAGATTACATTATTATTATTATTACTATTTTCTGATTATTTGGAACAGTATAAACACTAAATAAATGGTAAGTAATAACAGAGAGTTTGTTAAAAAAAATAAAAATAATTAAAAGCCTTTATTACAGCATAGCAATAAAATAAGATTGGTGATGCAGCATAGAAAAGATTGGCGCTAACAGAATCAGTAGGCTACTAAACAAAACACTCAAACAGGCAACAGAAGCAGGATCTTTCTCATTTCTGTAGATACACTACATTGAGCACCCGAGTGGCGCAGCAGTCTAGGCACTGTATCTCAGTACCTGAAGCGTCACAACAGTCCCTGGTTCGAATCCAGTAAAAAAAATATATCTTTGTAATACACTACAAGTATGTGGACACCTGCTCGTCAAACATCTCATTCCAAAATCATGTTCATTAATATGGAGTTGGTCCCTCCTTTGCTGCTATAACAGCCTCCACTCTTCTGGGAAGGCTTTCCACTAGATGTTGGAAATGGCTGGGGGGGACTTGCTTCCATTCAGCCACAAGAGCATTAGTGAGGTCGAGCACTGATGTTGGGCGATTAGGCCTGGCTCGCAGTCGGCGTTCCAATTCATCCCAAAGGTGTTCGATGGGGTTGAGGTCAGGGATCGGTGAAGCCAGTCAAGTTCTTCCACACCAATCATGACAAACCATTTCTGTATGGACCTTGCTTTGTGCACAGAGGCATTGTCATGCTGAAATCGTCTAGAACGTCATTGTACGCTGTAGCATTAAGATTTCCCTTCACTGGAACTAAGGGGACTAGCCTGAACAATTCAAAACTGCCCTGGACCCTTATTCCTCCTCCACCAAACTGTACAGTTGGCACTGTGCATTGGGGCAGGTAGCGTTCTCCTGGCATCCGCCAAACCCAGATTTGGCTCCTGGCAAACAGTTATTGTCCTGATGTTGCTTCCAGAGGCAGTTTGGAACTTGGTAGTGAGTGTTGCAACCGAGAACAAATCATTTTTATTCACAAAGCGCTTCAGCACTCGCCAATCCCGCTGTGTGCTTGTATGGCCTACCACTTCACGGCAGAGCCGTTGTTGATCCTAGACATTTCCACATCACAATAACAGCACTTACAGTTAACCGGAGAAGAAATTTAACAAACTGTATTGTTGGAAAGGGTGGCATCCTATGACGATGTCACGTTGAAAGTCACTGAGCTCTTCAGTAAGGCCATTCTACTGCCAATGTTTACCTATGGAGATTGCATGGCGGTGTGCTCGATTTTATACACCTGTCAGCAATGAGTGTGGCTGAAATAGCCGAATCCACTAATTTGAAGGGCTGTCAACATACTTTAGTATGTATATATGGATGATTTATAAAGCCAGGCACATTAAACAGTTAGGCTATTGATTATATACCTAATTAGGTTGGGGTTTCCTCTCTCCTTAATTTAGACAATTAAGGCAAGGGTTGTTTTCTTGTCTCCTCACACCGCTGCTGCCTCCGTCACATTGTTCTCAACACCAATATGCTGGATAATTTTGCTATTATGCACAAAGCAACATATAGGGAAAGGCGCCAATTCAAAGGGGCACTGAAGATTATGTTTCAGAACCGCGGACAGCAACCACTATTCAATGTGAGAGAGGCGCATTTGATATCAAATAATATTATATTTATTAGTGATGCATCATTATTCATAGATAATATAACCATACACAATTTCAGTAGCATCTTAGAGTGATGGATTGTGCCTTCCCCTTGTCCTCCGCAAAGGACTAGTCCACTGAGGCAGGTGAGAAACAGGCGGGTGTCTTGTGCACAATAAAAAAACTTAACTAAAGAAATCTCGGGCGGCCAACAGCCTATTGACTGATTAATCGACTAACTGAGGTCAGCCCTATTTGTGTAGACCAGTGACAAAAAAAAGAAAGAAAAAAAGAAAAGGCTGTAACACAACAAAATGTGGAAAAAGGGGTATGAATATTTTCTGAAGGCACAGTATATTTTAAATTGTAATGTTTTTCCACCAGGTCCTCCAACCAGGGTAGGGGATGGTAGGGGCAAAAAAGGGGGTTCAGAAATGATGCATCTGTCTGCTAGTTTCATAGCTGACCCCCCTCAAAAAATAAAAACACCATTGTTAATACTAGAAGTACGCACCACTAAACTGTCACACACCGATGTCTGGTAGGTCTCCTTATACGACAGTATTACCCCAGAATTACCTATAAAAACCAGCTGCCTTCAAACAGGGTTAGACAGTGCCATCTAATGTCCTTCTACTGCAACCATAGCAAAGAGGCCTTTCCCATACAAATTATACAGTGCCTTTGGAAAGTATTCAGACCACTTGACCTTTTCCACATTTTGTTGCATTACAGCCTTATTCTAAAATTGATTAAATTGTTTTGACTAGTCTCCCAGTCCCTGCAGCTGAAAAACATCCCCACAGCCTGATGCTGCCACTTCCATGCTTCACCGTAGGGATGGTTCCAGGTTTCCTCCAGACGTGACATTTGGCATTCAGGCCAAAATAGTTCAATCTTGGTTTCATCAGACCAGAGAATCTTGTTTCTCGTGGTCTGTGAGACTTTAGGTGCCTTTTGGCAAACTCCAAGCGGGCTGTCATGTGGCTTTTACTGATGAGTGGCTTTTGTCTGGCCACTCTACCATAAAGCCCTGATTGGTGGAGTGCTGCAGAGATGGTTGTCCTTCTTGAAGGTTCTCCCATCTCCAGAGAGGAACTTTAGAGCTCTGTCAGAATGACCATCGGGTTCATGGTCACCTCCCTGACCAAGGCCATTTTCCCCCAATTGCTCAGTTTGGCTGAGCAGCCAGAGTCCTAGTGGTTCCAAACTTCTTTCATTTAAGAATGATGGAGGCAACTCCTTCAATGCTGCAAAACATTTTTGGTAACCTTCCCCAGATCTGTGCTTCGACACAATGCTGTCTCTGAGCTCTACGGACAATTGCTTCGACCTAATGGCTTGGTTTTTGCTCTGACAAGCACTGTTAACTGTGGGACCTTACATAGAGACAGGTGTGTGACTTTCCAAATCATGTCACATCAATTGAATTTACTGCAGGTGGACTCCAATAAAGTTGTAGAAACATCTCAACGATGAACAATGGAAACAGGAAGCACCTGAGCTCAATTTCAAATGTCATAGCAAAGGGTCTAAATACTTATATAAATAAGGTATTTCTGTTTTCTATTTTTAAGAAATGGGTTATTGTGTGTAGATTGCTGAGGATTTGTATTTATTTAATCCATTTTAAAACAAGGCTGTAACGTAACAAAATGTGGAAAAAGTCAAGGGGTCTGAATACTTTCCAAAGGCACTGTATCAAGAAAGATAATTAAATCCACTTTTCTCCCTCTTCCTCACCTTCTTGAAGACCTTCCCGTTGGGTTGGAGCTCGTCCTCCTCGCTCAGCACCTCTCTCGTGCCCAGGCAGTTCTTCTCTGGGAACCTGGCCGCTCCATGCTCCATCACCTTGTCCAGGGTGTCCACTCCTGGGTGCAAGGAAGACACCAGCTTCTGCTGGCTACCATCCTCATGGTTGGTCGCCCGGTAAGGGCCCGCCGGGCGACCGCTCACTGACCGTGCTTTGACCCGCCGCGCCCGGTCTAGGTTGGCTCCTGCGCCCGAGAGCAGGTACCAGGGCAGGAAGGTGATGACAGAGTAGACCCAGACAACCGAGCGGAAGACCTGCAGCAGCAGTGGGTTCATGTCCTCTTTTAGTTTCATCTTGGATGTCAGGGGTCAAGGGTCACGGGGTGGAGTCTGAGTTGAGGTGGGTGGGGCAGGAAGTGTGAGGGATACACCCCAACACTTCTTTCAAAAACTGATTGTGTTCCTTCTCATGCACTGGTGGTTCCTCTGATAGATCCGCTTGATGGATGGACTGACAGACAGCTTGGTTTTAGTCAGCTCACCTGTAGTGAGAGAACAGAAAACACTTTAGAGATGAAGACAGGCATAGCGGAGAGGGAGGGAGGGATAGAAAGCGCAAATGCATTTTAAAAAATGAAACACATTAGTAATGTACCATTTGTTAGACCACCCAGCAATGAATTTAGGCTACATGGCTCTAATCTCCTTGGAATAATAGTCAAATTAGGCAAGCAGTGTAATCTCCATCAGACCAGGGTTCTCTCGAAAGAACGTAAGAGGGCCGCTGTGCCCCCTTGTGGTTGGGCTGCACCACTATGTAAAAAAAAATAGAATAATTCAAAAACACCAGGGGTCGCGTTAGCATTCAAAAGTCTGCATTTTCAAAACACAGACCCGCCAAAAATCTGTTTTAATAGATTCCCCTGCCCTCTAATTAAACAAATGGACAATAAATACATGGGTCCACTCAGTGTTCTAGAATGCAGGAAAATCCGGGTCAGTTCAAGAGGGTGCTATGTGAAAACATAGTGGTATTATACTCACATACAATAATCATTCATCTGAACGATAATATAGCCTCAATATGCAAGTACTCAACTTTGTTGAAATACAAATGCTATAAGTGCGTAGGAAAAATTAAAAACAGCCACGTAAAATGTGCTCTTAATCTCCTACTTCCTCATCTCCCACACCATCCCCCGCAGACAGGCAGAGAGCGAGTGGTCTGGAGAATGGAAGAGACGTTTTGGAACGTGTCTATTTAAATAGAGGGGGGGGGGTGTTCTGCTGGAAAAAAAGGTAAATTCTGGGTTAACGCGATCCCTGCAATATAGTACAGTCCACACAGTACAGTAAAGAAAAGCTGAGTATGGTTCAGTACAGTAGAGTATATTACATTATACTGTACTCTACACGTGTGCTCTACTGTACTCTACTTTTCTTTACTGTACTATTCTGTGCTCTACTGTAATGTACTCTACTGTACTGTGCTACACTGCAACTGTGGGTTGGGACTACTATGATTTCCCATTGTAGCCAATTCCATTGAAGTCATTCTGTTACAGATTTTTCAGTCACCGATTTGGTAACAGTGATGCATTTTAATCACTTAGTAATTCATGAACAAAACTGTAGTCAGTAAAAACATTATTTTTAAATTTAGACATTTTTTATTTAACCTCCCCCCCATAGAATAAACAAATACATCTGCTCATTTGCTGTCATTTCTAGAAATGTTCAACGGTTGCCAGAAGAGGGCGCTCTACGTGCTGCTCATTGAACATCATTCAGCCCTAGGTAACAATATGAGAGAGAGAGATGGCATAGTGGTCTGAAGGTGAGTAGCTTGCCCTGTCCTCATCACATTCTCACTTAGCTAATGTTAGCTGGTTAGCTAGCCAGCAAGGTAGTTAGCTATCTGGCCAGCAAGGTAGTTAGCTTAGCTATCTAGCTAGCAAGCAATTTGTGCTACGTACACTTGAAGTCGGAAGTTTACATACACCGTAGCCAAATACATTTAAACTCAGTTTTTCACAATTCCTGACATTTAATCCTAGTAGAAATTCCCCGTTTTAGGTCAGTTAGGATCACCACTTTATTTTAAGAATGTGAAATGTCAGAATAATAGTAGAAAGAATGATTTAATTCAGCTTTTATTTCTTTCATCACATTCCCAGTGGGTCAGAAGTTCACTCAATTAGTATTTGGTAGCATTGCCTTTAAATTGTTTAACTTGGGTCAAACGTTTCGAGTAGCCTTCCACAAGCTTCCCACAATAAGAATGTTGGCCCATTCCTAGCATAAGGTAACCACCCCATCCAGTATGCATATTAATACAGTCCACACTCAAAGGCAATTACTAGAATTTGTTTAAATATTTGAGTATAGACTAGACCTATTATATAGGGGCGGCAGGGTAGCCTAGGACTGGTTGGACTAGTAACCGGAAGGTTGCAAGTTCAAACCCCCGAGCTGACAAGGTACAAATCTGTCGTTCTGCCCCTGAACAGGCAGTCATTGAAAATAAGAATTTGTTCTTAACTGACTTGCCTAGTAAAATAAAGGTAAAAAATAAATAAATAAATATACACCAAAGACATCTTAAATCAGTTTTGTTTTATGTTTTTCAGCCATGCGTAATATGCAGTAGGTTATATATTGTATAACGGCACAATCATCATTTTAATTCAGGGTTGATTGTTTGTTTTTGGGCTTGGGGTCATAAGCCTATACATATGTATAAGCTCTAACATGGCTGTTTTGAATGAATCACCACTTTAGAAAGCGCTGTCCATTTCGTGGTGTTAGGCTTTGAAACAACATCAACAACATTTCTTCAAATCAATCACAGTGAGCTGAGTTTTAAAAGCACCATACTGTTATGATGATAAGTCTTTGATGTGATTTTTGATTGCACTTGCATTACTGTCAGAGTGGTTAGAGGAACAACAGAGCCCTGAGTACCAGACCATTAGGACCTAATGGAGGGACAAATGAGACCTGAATAACAGGCCATTAGGACCTGATGGAGGGACAATAGAGCCCCGAGAATCAGGCCATTAGGACCTGAAGGAGGAACAATAGAGCCCTGAGAACCAGGACATTAGGACCTGACAGAGGAACAATAGAGCCCTGAGTACCAGGCCATTAGGACCTGACGGAGGAACAATGGAGCCCTGAGAACCAGGCCATTAGGACCTGACAGGGGAACAATAGAGCCCTGAGGACCAGGCCATATTAGGACCTGATGGAGGCACAATAGAGCCATGAGTACCAGGCCATTAGAACTTGATGGAGGAACAATAGAGCCCTGAGAACCAGGCCATATTAGGACCTGATGGAGGCACAATAGAGCCATGAGTACCAGGCCATTAGGACCTGATGGAGGAACAATAGAGCCATGAGTACCAGACCATTAGGACCTGATGGTAGTTAGCAAGCTGGGTACTAGCAAAGCATGTCCAGAGTGCATAAAAGGGGAATACCGTGACTCAGTCACATGGCATTTTACTGCGGTCATGACCCATGACTGCCGGTGTGGCGGTAATATGTTTCCGCAACAGCCCTATTCACAACTAGGATTGGGTTATAGATAACAAATTGAGACTGAGCTTTGTTACTATGCTGATAGTAACTGCAGGCAAGACTTGATCTAGATTTCCTCCTAATAGATGTTGCTCCAAAGAAATGAATTGATCTCAAGGGAGACTATAGCCCTAGTTGAGCATAGGGAAGTAGAATCGCCCTGTCTCACACACACTTCCCTGAAAACATTTTTCTAGGTTGTGTGGGAAGCTAGACTAACCCATGACCTTTCAAAGGAGAACTCTGAACTGTACTCTGATCAATGGTCATGCATTCTTGACTTCAAAACTTGCAGCCTATTTTGTTCCATGTAATTTCAGAAAACCATGACACCCACCATCTCAGATTGTTCTGAAATCGTTTTTTTTAAGTTAGAAACAGATAAGATTAGCATTACGGCAACACTATTTTGTTAAAATATCATTTTATCTCTGAGAAATTAAGCTAATTGATTGCACCCAATTTATAGAATTCATATAATATTCAATAAATATAGTACCTAATATCAGTTTTTTCCTCCTGTTCAGAGAAAATAGTTATTGAAGTTGCTTGCATCCTTTACCATAAAGTAAAGTAGTGTGAAAGTACAAGGTTTTGACCACTAGATGCAGCTGTTTCTGCCATACAGCCACACTCTTTTATCCATTTAGCTGGTATCAGTGTTTGTTAAAGAGATCACACCATTTCAACTGTAACTTTGGGTAGAAAACCAATAGATTTGGCCCATGACAAAAATAAATTGTGTGGCCATCCTCACAATTCAAGCCAGTCCTACGTGAAAGCAAATCAGTTTGTCCTCCTTTTATGCTTAATCAGTGTCCAGAAAATGGCCACTTTGTGTGTGGTTTATTCCCTCCAAAAAAAGGTCCTGATGAACAAGCAAACCATTAGGCCACAGCAGTTCTAATGGTCTCAATGTTATGGTCTCAAATGGTCTTCAATGGAAATAGTTGAAAACACACACTGTTTTGTAATGTTGTTTTTTTAAATGTATTTTGAATTTAACCTTTATTTAACTAGGCAAGTCAGTTAAGAACAAACTCTTATTTACAATGACAGCCTACCCCTGCCAAACCCTAACCCGGTAGACGCTGGACCTATTGTGCGCCGCCCTATGGGACTCCCAATCATGGCCAGTTGTGATACAGTCTGGAATTGAACCAGGTTCTGTAGTGACGCTTCTTGCACTGAGATGCAGTGCCTTAGACCACTGCGCCACTCGGGAAAGTAGTGTGAATTAAACCCAACCCAATACCATGGGTGACTGACACAGATACATAGAGTTGTTTCCTAATAACTGTATTGACAAACATAAGACTGCCATGCAATTCATTATTTTATTAGTGTTGTCACAACAATGAAGTCCTTAGCGCATTTCACCATCAAAGTTTTGGGCTTCAAGGAGAAGTCTTTGTATGAGAATTGCATAGTGATAGCCTTAGAGAACAGACACTTGTTGGACTACTCAAGGAGAGTTGGTTTGACGCATTAGGTTGCTATTAAGACAAACTGAATTGCTGGCTTGAATTGTGAGTGTGACCACAACATTTATTTTCATAATGAGACAAATCCATTGGTTTTCTACCCAAAGTCGCAAAGGAAATGTTGTGATCAATTTAATAAACACAAGAGACCAACACAATTGATAAAATAGTGTTGCGGTATAGCAGGAACAGCTGCATCTAGTGGTCAAAACCTTGTACTTTCACACTACTTTATGGCAAATAATGCAAGTGACTTGAATTAGAAATTTCTCTGAAAAGGGGAAAAAAACATCACCAGATTCACAGGGAATACATTAAATAGTATGGAGAAGCAATACTCCAAGCCACAGTTTCATACTACTTGTCAAACATAAAGAACTGCGAACTGGTTGTTGGGTGGGATTGGCATGCGGTGTGGGTGATCCGCGTTAGATGTGTGTATATTCATTGGTAGGAAGAACTTTGGTGTAAATCGGATGTTGGGTACTATATGTAATATATGAATATTATCTGAATCCTATAAATTAAAATGGCCAATTTGGGTGCAATCAATTAGCTTAATTTCTCAGATATCAAATTATATTTCAAGAAAATGTTGTTTCTGGAATGCTAATCGTATCTGTTACTAACTACAGAAACTATTTCAGAAATCTGAGACGGTGGGTGTCAAAATCCCCTTTTGAGGTGGAATGGCCCACAGAGGTCACCAAGTCAGACTAGTCTAAACTAGTACAGCCACTAATGCAAAGTCTCACAGCTCTTCATCAAAGGCTTTGACAAACAAGACCAGAAATACAGGTCCAGCCTCTATGGTAGAGAGGCTGGAGAGGCTAATAAATGCTTAAGGACACACCTCAAAAGATCTCCCAGTCAAGTTTTAGGCCACTCTGAGTCTCCACTTAAATGAGTCATGGCGCAGAGTAATAACGGCTTGCAGACCACATGGCTGAACGGGAACTATGAAACTGAAATGTAGGCCTAACAGCACAGTAAACATATCGCTAGTTCTACTCCTGTAATTGTAAACAAATGAGTTGTTGTTCCGTTATTGTTAGGGATAGTCTAGGTCAAGTCTGGTTCTGGAAAACAGAACTCTCAATCACCCAGAAGACATCCTCTGCTGTGTAAACTCTACTTCCACTTGACCCCAAAGTAAAGACAAGACAATATTCCTAGAGTCCTTGAAACAGACAGACACACACAGAGAGAGATAGAGAATGTGTTGTTATATCATCTGGAGGAATCCACCACTCTGTCCACCAGTGTCATAACAAACACAGTTTGCACAACAGTTAAAGTATTTGTAACTAACAAGATGTGAATGATGCCTAATGTGGTGCCATTGCAGTATTGGCATAAGTTAATCAAATCAAAGCATCTGACCACCTTACATCCTGAACTGGTTCAGTCAGCCCATACCCACGAGACTCCAAATCTGTCATCACCTCCTATCTGAAAGGTTTCACTCTATCTATGGCCTTCTCACCATCATTATATTCTAGTTGTCGTTGTTATCTGCACAGCACACACCATCTCCTTCTCCCAGAAAGGAAACACCACAGGCTCGTCTCCAGACATGTGTCATGTGACATTTGTGATTGTCTGTTGCCATGACGCAGTTGTTAAAGCAACGTTACCGGTATGGCGAGGACAGTTAGTCCTACTTAGCAGGGTCTATAATGCTAGATTGTGTGGCAGGCCAAAAGACAATAACGTTACCACATTGCTGGATGAACAATTTTTCCATATCTATGCAAAAATAGGCTATGCTAACTAAATATGCTACACGTACATAGTTAACGTTCACTAACAAAAAATATAACAAACAAACCAAATAGTTAGGTAACTAACAGTTACCCAGGTCCTGATAACGTGTAATAAAACGTGATATAAATGGGGAGATCAACACACTCAAAATGCCATGATGAAACCCTTTTGTCAACACCACAGTAAGATAACGTTAACTACCGTAGTGAACTAGCTTACTAACGTCACCAGACAGGAAAGTGCCTATCAAATATATCTAACGTTAGCATCAACAGCCCGGCATTACAGCTGTGGATGACACACACACACAGCTAACTAATAAAACATATAAAAAATACAGTTTCGAGAAAAGCAAGCCGACACTAGCTAGTAACCTATTGAGTCTCATTTCAATTACACCAAATAACATTGGATTATCCGTCGAGAGAGCTACTGGCAGCAAGCAACAAAATAGAATTGCTAGCCAGCTAACGTTAGCTAACATCGCAGCACATCTGCAAGAATCGAGAGCCCAGACAATGCAACCTCACCTCTTCATCATCCGCTATTCCTGCGTCTCTTGGAAGAATTTCGTCAATACACCAACCTCATTTGTAGGCTTTGTGACCATATCACTCCCAAAACATCACAGCTATCACAACATCACACAATGTATTTATTAAACTAAGATATTTTAATGAAAATCTGCAGGCATCAACGGCCCTTGTTATCAGCCCGGAAGTGATGGGGAAACGAAACGTTGTCAAGGCAGTCCGCTTGCCTGCGATTGGATCGCTGAAGGTGGCGCGTGCTTGAGGTAGCTGTGATGTCAACAGGGTTACTGGCGGTCAGAGGAAGAGCTCCTGCCTCGTTTGGAAGGCTTGAGAAATCTTGTTGTAATAAATATATAAGACAAATTCTCCATTCACAAAACCAACTTACATCAAGAGGAAACATTTTCTGGAACATGCTTATTCTTGACATTGTCTAGAAAAATGCATGGTTAAGGCCCTACAAATATGGTATACCATACAAATTTAAGGAAGTGCACTTTAAAATTTGACATAAGATATATCCATGTAATTCTATGTTGTCCAAATTTGTGGCTATTGATGATATCTGCGTTTTCTGTGAAAAAAGGTGAGAATCTGTCTCACTTGTTCTTTAAATTCTGTAAATTTGTGTCAGAATTTTGTGAAAACCTTGCAGAATACTTATTTACCATTATGAACACTACCCATGTTTTTGACATGAAGGATATAATATGTTAGTATTGCAATGATAAAAAGATCATTGAAATTATTGTGATTTTTTTATTCTTGTTGCCAAATACTTTATACACAAACAAAAATGACAAAATTATATACCAAAATTGCACTCATTTTTGATTGAATTTAACTATCTTATTAAGACATTAACCCTAGTGAATAACAGCAAGAATAACATTTTCCTGAATCATTATAATTATATTTTTTTCAGAGTGATTACAATTGCACTAGAATTGTTTATTCTTTTATTATTTCATTGATGTGTTTTGTATGTTTTAGTATTTTCTTGTTAATACCTGCGTTCTGTTTTGTATGATGTAACACTGTGTCACACCCTGACCATAGTTTACTTTGTATATTTCTATGTTTTGGTTGGTCAGGGTGTGATCTGAGTGGGCATTCTATGTTACATGTCTAGTTTGTCCAGTTCTATGTTCGGCCTGATATGGTTCTCAATCAGAGGCAGGTGTTCGTCATTGTCTCTGATTGGGAACCATATTTAGGTAGCCTGGGTTTCACTGTGTGTTTGTGGGTGATTGTTCCTGTCTATGTGTTTTCACCAGATAGGGCTGTTTAGGTTTTCGTTACGTTCATCACGTTCTTTATTTTGGAGTGTTTGTATTGATTCGTGTTTTACGTTTGTTCATTAAAACATGGATCGCAATCTACACGCTGCATTTTGGTCCGACTCTCCTTCTCATCAAGAAAACCGTTACACACTGTAAGTTGTTGATCTGTATTATGAATACAAAAAAGGAGTGAGATTTTTTTTTTATTAAAAAATGAACGAACAAAATAGAACGAAAAAAAAGAGCCCCTGCCGAATGTGCCGATGATGATGTGCAACTTTCTATATTTGTTGTACCTTTATTTAACCAGGTAGGCCAGTTGAGAACAAGTCCTCATTTACAACTGCGACCTGGCCAAGATAAAGCAAAGCAAAACAACAACACAGAGTTACACATAAACAAACGTACGGTCAATAACACAATAGAAAAAAAATAGAAAAATCTATGTACAGTGTGTGCGAATGTAGAAGAGTAGGGAGGTAGGCAATAAATAGGCCCTAGAGGCGAAATAATTACAATTTAGCATTAACACTGGACTGATAGATGTGCAGATGATGATGTGCAAGTAGAGATACTGGGGTACAAAAGAGCAAGAGGGTAGGTAATAATATGTGGATGAGGTAGTCGGGTGTGATATTTACAGATTGGCTGTGTACAGGTACAGCTAAGCTGCTCTGACAGTTGATGCTTAAAGTTAGAGAGGGATATATAAGACTCCAGCTTCAGTGGTTTTTGCAATTCATTCCAGTCATTGGCAGCAGAGAACTGGAAGGAAAGGCGGCCAAAGGAAGTGTTGGCTAAGGGGATGACCAGTGAAATAAACCTGCTGGAGCGTGTGCTACGGGTGGGTGTTGCTATGGTGACCAGTGAGCTGAGATAAGGTGGGGCTTTACCTAGCAAAAACTTATAGATGACCTGGAGCCAGTGGGTTTGGCGATGAATATGTAGTGAGGGCCAGCCAACAAGAGCATACAGGTCGCGGTGGTGGGTAGTATATGGGGCTTTGGTGACAAAACTAATGGCACTGTGATAGACTACATCCAGTAGAGTGTTGGGGGCTATTTTGTAAAGGTCATCGCCGAAGTCAAGGATCAGTAGGATAGTCAGTTTACCGAGGGTATGTTTGGCAGCATGAGTGAAGGAGGCTTTGTTGCGAAATAGAAAGCCGATTCTAGATTTAATTTTGGATTGGAGATGCTTAATGTGAGTCTGGAAGGAGAGTTTGCAGTCTAACCAGACACCTAGGTATTTGTAGTTGTCCACATATTCTAGGTCAGAACCGTCCAGAGTAGTGATGCTAGTCGGGCGGGAGGGTGCGGGCAGCAATCGGTGTCACACCCTGACCATAGTTTGCTTTGTATGTTCTATTTTTTGTTTGGCCAGGGTGTGATCTGAGTGGGCATTCTATGTTGGATGTCTTGTTTGTCTGTTTCTGTGTTTGGGCCTGATATGGTTCTCAATCAGAGGCAGTGTTAGTCATTGTCTCTGATTGGGAGCCATATTTAGGTATCTTGTTTTGTGTTGGGTTTTGTGGGTGATTGTTCCTGTCTTTGTGTTTGTTGCACCAGATAGGGCTGTTTCGGTTTTTCACTGTTCTTATTTTGTATTATACATTGTTCAAGTTATCATCTTTATTAAAGATGTCTAAAAATAACCATGTTGCGTTTTGGTCCGCCTCTCCTTCCCAGGAAGAATTCCGTGACAATCGGTTGAAGAGCATGCACTTCATTTTACTAGCATTTAAAAGCTAGTAGTGTTGTATGGCATTGAAGCTCATTTGGAGGTTTGTTAGCACAGTGTCCAAAGGAGGGCCAGATGTATACAGAATGGTGTCATCTGCGTAGAGGTGGATCAGAGAATCACCAGCAGCAAGAGCGACATCATTGATATATACAGAGAAAAGAGTCGGCCCGAGAATTGAACCCTGTGGCACCCCCATAGAGACTGCCTGAGGTCCAGACAACAGGCCCTCCGATTTGACACACTGAACTCTATCTGAGAAGTAGTTGGTGAACCAGGCGAGTCATTTGAGAAGCCAAGGCTAGGCCTCCCGGGTGGCGCAGTGGTTAAGGGCGCTGTACTGCAGCGCCAGCTGTGCCATCAGAGTCCCTGGGTTCGCGCCCAGGCTCTGTCGTAACCGGCCGCGACCGGGAGGTCCGTTGGCCTAGCGTCGTCCGGGTTAGGGAGGGCTTGGTCAGTAGGGATGTCCTTGTCTCATCTCGCAACAGCGACTCCTGTGGCGGGCCGGACGCAGTGCGCGCTAGCCAAGGTTGCTACTTGGTGCGGCTGGCTTCCGGGTTGGATGCGCGCTGTGTTAAGAAGCAGTGCGGCTGGTTGGGTTGTGTATCGGAGGACGCATGACATTCAACCTTCGTCTCTCCCGAGCCCGTACGGGAGTTGTAGCGATGAGACAAGATAGTAGCTACTACAACAATTGGATACCATGAAATTGGGGAGAAAAAGGGCAAAAAAAAAAAAAAAAGAAGAGAAGCCAAGGCTATTGAGTTTCAGATAAGAATGCGGTGACTGACAGAGTCGAAAGCCTTGGCCAGGTCAATGAAAACGGCTGCACAGTAAAAGATGATGCTAATGCAAAACGTCACTGTATGTTTTTGTGCTTTGTTTTTGTGCTTTGTGCTGGCAGTCAAGTCCAAGCTCTTAGTTCTACATTTTTTTGAATGGGGCATGCTTATTTAAGATGGAGAGGAAAGCACTTTTGAAGAGCAACCAGGCATCCTCTACTGTCGGGATGAGGTCAATATCCTTCCAGAATACCCGGGCAAGGTCGATTAGAGAGGCCTGCTCGCTGAAGTGTTTTAGGGAGTGTTTGACAGTGATGAGGGGTGGTCGTTCGACCGCGGACCCATTACATATGCAGGCAATGAGGCAGTGATTGCTGAGATCCTGGTTGAAGACAGCAGAGGTGTATTTAGAGGGCAAGTTGGTCAGGATGATATCTAAGAGGGTGCTCATGGTTACAGATTTAGGGTTGTACCTGGTAGGCTCCTTGATAATTTGTGTGAGATTGAGGGCATCTAGCTTAGATTGAGGGCATCTAGCGTAGATTGAGGGCATCTAGGGTAGATATATATATATATATCACAATAATAAACATTGAGGCCTATAGATTTTGAAAAGTATTGTTTTCTCTTTATTCAACGCTTTGCCACCCACCGTCCCTTCATGCACAGAATATTTCATTATCCTAAACACGCCTGCGCCGACTGCGGGTTATGATTCAAGGCGCTCATCACTAGTGTATCTTATCTGCTCATAGATCTCTGGTTTCTTCACCCGCAGGCCGTTTGCCAGTGCGGCAGGAGTCTCAATCTTCAGGAGGGTGTCAAGAGTGAGCTTCTTCCCGAGGCTTCTTCTTCCTCCTCCTCCTCTTCCTCTTCTTCTTCTCCAGGGCGGCCCCCACAATTCTGAACACCATCTCGTTTATGCTATCAGCAGGGCTTTCTTGGGGCTGGGCAGTAATATTATCAATTGCCTTCTCATCTAAGGTTGATGCAATCTTCTCATCATTGGCCATTTTGGCCTTCTATAGCACAAACCAGTTGATGCAGCTGTCCATGCCTGATAGATTCATGACGACATCGGGCGGTGCCCACAGTTTTAAAGGTTTTGGAGAGTGAGTTATAATGCTATCCATTACCTCATACCAATAGGCTATGACTTTTCAAACACGTTATCTTTTGCTGGTGTCTTTCATTTCATTTTCTTTCATTTCATTTTTTACAATCTGTTGTGCGGGATGTTTAAGTGCATGGAATATCATTTGTCTATGGTGCTAGGCGGCTAGGGCTATTTACAGGGCTGAAAGAAACAAATGGATAACAAGATTGAACGTTAAAAATCTATTTTATCTGACTGTAGGCTGTTAATCAGTGGTGGAAAAAGTACCCAATCATCATACTTGAGTAAAAGTAAAGATACCTTAATAGAAAATGACTCAAGTCACCCAGTAAAATACTATTTGAGTAAAAATCTAAAAGTATTTGGTTTTAAGTATCAAAAGTAAAAGTATAAACCAAGCCAGACTGCACCATGTTCTTGTTTTATTAATTTACGGATAGACAGGGGCACACTCCAACACTCAGACATCATTTACATATGTTTAGAATCCGGCAGATCAGAGTCAATAGGGATGACCGGGGATGTTCTCTTGATAAGAGCATGAATTTGACAATTTTCCTGTCCTGCTAAGCATTCAAAATGTAATGAAAGACAAGGCATAAAGTAAAAGTTGTATTTAAATTAGCAAAAACAGCCCAAAATAACTATACTCTCAAGCCTCCTGCTGTTTCCTTTTAAAGAGAATGCTTTCATCAAACTTTTGTCTGAGTATCTTTATCCAATCCATTAAGAGTAGATAAGAATTTATGAGATGATAGTTGGAAATGTAATTCCATTTCAATTTCTATTGCTTAAGTGCTTGAAATGTAGCAATGAATCTCTCAAACCTCTAGGTGGCATGCACCCTCCTTGTTACAGCTGTACAGCTGATGGTCATACAATGGGGATACGCTGTTGAGTGGCCAACAGAAAGCGAAAGAGGGAGACAGACACCAGGGGTGTAGGGCAGAGGAGGCTGGTGGGATGAGCTACAGGATGAAGGGCTCATTGTAAAGTTTGGAATGGCATTTTGGAACGGAGTCAAACATGTGGTTTCCATATGTTTGATATGTTTGACACCGTTCCATTGATTCCATTCCAGCCATTACAATGAGCTCGTTATCCTATTGCTCCTCCCACCAGCCTCCTCTGGTGTAGGGGAGTGGGAGTGGGAGAGGAGAGGAGAGGAGAGGAGCTACTGCAGTAACTCACTGGTAGTGGCCAGCACAAGGTCTGAGAGAAGAGATCCTGTTGACCAACCATCAGCCCATCGATTGATGGCCAGAGGCTCCTTGACCTGATCCTCTCCCTTCCATCCTCTCCCTATTCTCCCCTCTCCTGCCCTCATTTCCCCTAGGAAAGCTGGGCTTTCACTCCTGCAGTGTGGCTCCTCCAAAAAAAGAGGTCCTCATTTATTTTTTAATTTAAGCTGGGAGAGAGGAAATGGAAAGGGGAAGGAGGGAACAGAAGATGGCGGAAGAGGGATGCAAGAGGAAGGGTGAGAGAGAGCGAGAGAGAGCGGGGGGGGGGGGGGGGAGCATGTACTCACCTTAAAAATGACATGAAAGTGAAATGGCCAGGTTAGCCCCTCTTGACCCCATGACCCTGGACTAGTGATATCCACTCAACACAACCAAACATCTCCAGGGTATTGGCATATTTGTTGAAAAAAAGACAATCATCTTCTCACTTCATATGTATTGACCATATGTCCAGTGGTGTTAGGTTCCCCATCATACACATGTAAACAACACACACACACACACACACACACACACACACACACACACACACAATCTGTGTGTACAAGGAGTGGAAATAATAGCTGTCCCCAGGCTCTTCCTTTCTCATCTAGACCTCTGGGGTCATCAAGATGAGACAGCAACCATCAGAGGGCAGATGTTACAATCCGAGGAAGCACTTTTATCTCCTCTGTAAATATGTGTGTCCCATCTGATAATGACACCGACACACACTTGAGCTGCTTGCCCTCGTGCCTGGGTCCTCACTTAGTGGTGACCCTAAAGGCAGACAGAGGAAGAGAGGGAAATGCATAATATCCTGAGACCTAACCATAGGTGACGACCTCTTCTCCCTGACAGGCTTAGACTAGCTGGAAGAACTCTCCCTTGGGAGTCTCCCTGAGCAACACCAATATTGACCCATGTCATGGGATCGCTTCATGATGATGGCGATGGGTAATGTGTTTTGTCATTTCTCTAATTCCCTCCAAAGTATACGATGAACGGTGAAGTGTCAATGGGGAATTGTGTGAATAAACAGAATTAGATGACATTACAAGATATTGGGGGGGGGATGTTTCTCATAGTGGCTGCTATGGCAGTGTTAAATAGATGATCGTATGGCTTCCATAGCAAGAGTGCAAAGACCAAGCTCCTATTAACTTAAATGCTGGTTACATTCTATCAGACAGCCAGCTCCAGTTGAGAGCAGTTCAGAATTATGAAGATAAACAACTGAAGTCCCAAATACAACTTTTGTCTGTTCACCATACATTTTTTCATGTCTTTTTTACCTTATAAAAAAGAACCCTCGAATTATCCCATTCTTCTGAGTGATGTAGTAGGATGAAGAATGTAACCATTGAGTCCCTGCCTGAGCATGCGGCCCCTTTGACGTCCAGTTGGGCTTAACATTTGGCAAAGGGAGGGGTGTAAGGAGGGGGGAGAGGGGCGAAGAGGATTAGTGAAACAAAGGGATCCTTCTCTGTCATCAAAGAGGATCTTCTCCTGGCTCATCCCCTGCTCTCTGGCGGCAGGTTTTATTTTCCAAGGGAGGGAGTGGTGGCTGGTGGAGAGAGGAATGGAGGGAGGGAATGAGAGAGGACAGAGAGGAGGGGGGAGTACCGATTTCAAAGTAATCTTTGACTTTAAGCCCTGCAGTCTCTCCCAAACGAAGCCCCCTGTCCCAGACACCATGATGTCTATGGCTCCCCAATGGCAGCCCAGTGGCCTGCCAGCCGCCCTCTCTTCCTTCTCACGCTTTTGTCACGGTGGCATTTAAGTGGCATTTTTCACCGGCAAGATGACCAAATGAAGGAGCTCCTTTGAGGGACCTGAATGAGACAGGCTTTAACTTTCCAGCCCGGTGTCTCCTCTTAAAACAACACCAAATGGGAAACAAAAACCCACTTTGTAGCCAGCATTATTTTAGGCATGTTTGATATCAGACTCAGTCAGAGAGAAAAGAGGAATGAAGGGAGTTTGGGCTTCAGTTATTCCTTGAAGTCAATGGAGATCTATGATATGGACATAGATGGAGATGTATTGCTTTATATTTGTTATGAATCTTGATTGTTTGACTTAACGTTTTTTTCACACAGATTACAAAGATGTGAGGGACAGATGTACTTTCTCTTCAACAAATTGTGTTTTCACTTCAGCAAGTTGAAAATCGCCACCATTTACCTCCCAAACATGGACAAGAAACTTTGCTAGCAAGTCACAGTCATACCAACACTTTTTATGTAATATTTGTACACACACACGGAGAGAGATAGAGAGAGAGAGAAAGAGAGAGAGAGAAACCGAGAGAGACCGAGAGAGAGAGAGAGAGAGAGAGAGAGAGAGACCGAGAGAGATCCCTTTCCACTGTCTCATTAATATTGCACTAGTTGTAACTGCAGCAGAGCCATGAGCCATGAGGCCACAGTGATATGGGCTGTAGAGTAAGGAAAATGTTGCAGTCTTTTTTCATTCAAACATCTGACTTTCCCCTCACACAAAACATAGTCCAATAATTTGGGAAGAGAATGGATCCATGCAAATTCATGAGAAAAAAAAACCCACATTACACTGAAACAACATTGTTCCAGATGACAAAATATCCATCAGAAAAATCCTGTAGAGGAGCATTGTATCTCTGAAAATCTGACACAATTCCATCAGATGAACTTTTGAGTAGTGCGGAGGTCCTAGCCTACTCCTCCTATATTGTCTAAGATCTTTATTACACCCTTTGTTCTGACCTCCTACTCCTCAGTTTTAAGATGGACTTTATTTGCTCACATACCCTTAGGGTCATCAGCCTATATCTCCACTATGGTCTCCACAGGCCCAGGCAACCCCATGGTGAACTGAGGTAGAGTTAATCCCAAATGAGATGGGGTTGTGACTACTGTAGGAGGGGCCAGATCTCGCTGTTATTAGCCTGGCTACATTGGGGGTGGTGGAGCTAGTTGAGTTGAAAGATGTTATACTTATACTCTTTAATCCCAGCCTCAGGCTATAAACTACACACAGATACATGCAGTATAATGGCACCAGAGGAGATGGCTGCCGTTTTACGGTCTCCTAACCAATTGTGCTAATGTGTGTGTTTTTTCATGTTATTTGTAACTTATTTTCTACATAATATTTCTGCCACTGTCTCATTTGACCGAAAAGAGCTTCTAGATATTAGGACAGGGACTACTCACCTCGTACTGGACAAATATTTTTTCTTCAACGAGTCGGACACAAATGATTTACTTCAGACACCCGACAAGGCCTATATCCCAGTGATTCGCATGAGAAAGAGACAGAGATATTGGAGACGTAGGTTGGGGTGCCTTGTAAGGATCCGAAGGCGAGTAGGTAATCTGCATCTACCATCAGTCATATTAGCCAACGTACAATCATTGAATAACAAAATAGACAAACTACGATCACAAATATCCTACATTAAAAACGGTAATATCTTATGTTTCTCCGAGTCGTGGCTGAACGACGACATGGATAGCATACAGCTGGCTGGGTTTTCTGTGCATCGGCAAGATAGAACAGCTGTCTCCAGAAAGACAAGGTGTGGCGTTCTGTGTCTATTTGTAAATAACAGCTGTTGCACTAAATCTTATAGTAAGGAAGTCTCAAGGTTTTGCTCGCCTGAGGTAGAGTATCTCATGATAAGCTGTAGACCACACTATCTACCTAGAGAGTTTTCATCTATATTCTTCGTAGCTGTTTATTTACCACCCCAAACCGATGCTGCTACTAAGACCGCACTCGATGAGTATATGGCCATAAGCAAACAGGAAAACACTCATCCAGAGGTGGTGCTCATAGTGGCCGGGGACTTTAATGCAAGGAAACTTATATCCGTTTTACTTAATTTCTACCAGCATGTTAATGTCCAACCAGAGGGAAAAACTCTAGACCACATTTACTCCACACACAAAGACGTGTACAAAGCTCTCCTTTCCCCTCCATTTGGCAAATCTGACCATAATTCTATCCTCCTGATTCCTGCTTACAAGCAAAAACTAAAACAGGAAGCACCAGTGACTCAGTCAATAAAGAAGTGGTCAGATGACACAGATACTAAGCTACAGGACTGTTTGGGAGCACAGACTGGAATATGTTCCATGTTTCTGATGGCTTTGAGGAGTACACCACATCAGTCACTGGCTTCATCAGTAAGTGCATCGATGACGTCGTCCCCACAGTGACTGTACATACATACCACAACCAGAAGCCATTGATTACAGACAACATCCGCACTGAGCTAAAGGGTAGAGCTGCTGCTTTCAAGGAGAGGGACTCTAACCTGGAAGCGTATAAGAAATCCTGCTATGCCCTCCGACGAACCATCAAACAGGCAAAGCATCAATACAGGACTAAGATTGAATCGTACTACACCGGCTCCAATGCTTGTCGGATGTGGCAGCACTGAAGCATGCATGAGAGCATCAGCTGTTCAATACGTCTGTTTGATCACGCTCTCCGTAGCCGATGTGAATAAGACCTTTGAACAGGTGAACATTCACAAGGCCGCAGGGCCAGATAAATGACCAGGACGTGTACTCTGAGCATGGGCTGACCAACTGGAAAGTGTCTTCACTGACATTTTCACCCTCTCCCTGACTGAGTCTGTAATACCAACATGTTTCAAGCAGACTACCATAGTCCCTGTGCCCAAGAACACTAAGGTAACCTGCCTAAATAACTACTGACCCGTAGCACTCATGTCTGTAGCCATGAAGTGCTTTGAAAGGCTGATCATTGCTCACATCAACACTATTATCCCAGAAAGCCTAGACCCACTCCAATTTGCATACCGCCCCAACAGATCAACAGATGATGCAATCTCTATTGCACTCCACACTGCCCTTTCCCACGTGGACAAATGGAACACCTATGTGAGAATGCTATTCATTGACTACAGCTCAGCGTTCAACACCATAGTGCCCTCAAAGCTCATCACTAAGCTAAGAACTCTGGAACTAAACACCTCCCTCTGCAAGTGGATCCTGGACTTCCTGATGGGCCATCCCCCAGGTGGTAAGGGTAGGTAACAACACATCTGCCACGCTGATCCTCAACACGGGGGCCCCTCAGGGGTATGTGCTCAGTCCCCTCCTGAACTCCCTGTTCACTCATGACTGCATGGCCAGGCACGACTCCAACACCATCATTAAGTTTGCCGACAACACAGCAGTGGTAGGCCTGATCACTGACAACGATGAGAGAGCCTATAGGGATGAGGTCAAAGACCTGGTTGTGTGGAGCCAGGATAGCATGCTCTCCCTCAACGTGATCAAGACAAAGGAGATGATTGTGGACTACAGGAAAATGAGGACCGAGCACGCCCCTACTCTCATCTACGGGCTGTAGTGTCCACATCAACAACAAATGATCATGGTCCAAACACACCGAGACAGTCGTGAAGAGGACACGACAAAGCTTATTCCCCCTCAGGAGACTGAAAAGATTTGGCATGGGTCCTCAGATGCTCCAAAAAGTTATACAGCTGCACCATCGAGAGCATCCTGATTGGTTGCATCCCTGCCTGGTATGGCAACTGCTTGGCTTCCGACCGCATGGCACTACAGAAGGTAGTGCATACGGCCCAGCGCATCACTGGGGCCACGCTTCCTGCCATCCAGGACCTCTATACCAGGCTGTGGCCCTAGAAATGTCAAAGACCCCAGCCACCCTAGTCATAGACTGTTCTCTCTGCTAACGCACGGCAAGCGGTACCGGAGCGCCAAGTCTAGGTCCAAAAGGCTTCTTAACAGCTTCTACCCCCCAAGCCATAAGATTCCTGAACAGCTAATCAAATGCCTACCCAGACTATTTGCATTGCCCCCCCTTTACGCTCCTGCTACTCTCTGTTTATTATCTATGCATAGTCAGTTTAACTCTACCTATATGCACATATTACCTCAATTACCTCAACTAACCTGTGCCCCCTCAAATTGACTCTGTACCGGTATCCCCAGCTACTGTTATTTTACTGCTGCTGTTTAATATATATATTTTTTTTTACATTTCTATTTTTTACATAACACTTATTTTTCTTAAAACTGCATTGTTGGTTAAGGGCTTGTAAGTAAGAATTTTACTGTAAAGTCTACCTACACCTGTTGTATTCGGCGCTTGTGACAAATAACATTTGATTTGACACATGAACATGCACGCACACACATCACACACACGTCAGCTTTCTTTACAACATCCCACAGAGTATGCCACACACACACTTCCTTCAGAGGCTCTGTCAGAATCTTAACACTTAACCTGTACTTTGACCCAACACTCCAAGCTGACAGGGAGGCTGACTGACATCATAATAATGATCTGTACCCGAGGTTCACCTATCAAAGAGATGGCTACTCAGCACTGTGATATTGGCAAAATACAATAACAAGAACATCAATGAAAGCATACAATTATGTCTTAAAGTCTTTATTCAAAGTATGGTGTTCACTTACCTCCAAATTGTCAGATACAATAATATCTAATATTAGATATCAATTTGAAATTCACCTGATGAATAATCAGTTGTGTGGTTTCATTCCCATTGATAAGGATGGTCGATGGAGTGTTTCTCTTTGAGTGTGTGTATGTGTGTGGGGTGTGTGTGTGCGTGTATGTGTGCACATTTATACATACAGTTGAAGTCGGAAGTTTACATATATAGGTTGGAGTCATTAAAACTCGTTTTTCAACCTCTCCACAAATTTCTTGTTAACAAACTATAGTTTTGGCAAGTCGGTTAGGACATCTACTTTTTTGACTCTAGTCATTTTTCCAACAATTGTTTACAGACAGATTATTTCACTTATAATTCACTGTATCACAATTCCAGTGGGTCAGAAGTTTACATACACTAAGTTGACTGTGCCTTTAAACAGCTTGGACAATTCCAGAAAATTATGTAATGGCTTCAGAAGCTCCTGAAAGGCTCATTTACATCATTTGAGTCAATTGGAGGTGAACCTGTGGATGCATTTAAAGGCCTACCTTCAAACTCAGTTCCTCTTTGCTTGACATCATGGGAAAATCAAAAGAAATCAGCCAAGAATTGTAGACCTGTAGACCACAAGTTCATCCTTGGGAGCAATTTCCAAACGCCTGAAGGTACCACGCTCATCTGTACAAACAATAGTACACAAGTATAAACACCATGGGACCAAACAGCCGTCATACCACTCAGGAAGGAGACGTGTTCTGTCTCCTAGAGATGAACGTACTTTGGTGCGAAAAGTGCAAATCAATCCCAGAACAACAGCAAAGGACCTTGTGAAGATGCTGGAGGAAGCAGGTACAAAGGTATCTATATACACAGTAAAACAAGTCCTATATCGGCATAACCTGAAAGGCTGCTCAGCAAGGAAGAAGCCACTGCTCCAAAACCGCCATAAAAAAGCCAGACTACAGTTTGCAAATGCACAAGGGGACAAAGATCATACTTTTTGGAGAAATATCCTCTGGTCTGATGAAGCAAAAAATAGAACTGTTTGGCCATTAATAACCATCGTTATGTTTGGAGGTAAAAGGGGGAGGCTTACAAGCCAAGGAACACCATCCCAACCATGAAGCACGTGGGTGGCATCATCATGTTGTGGGGGTGCTTTGCTGCAGGAGGGACTGGTGCACTTCACAAAATAGATGGCATCATGAGGGAGGAAAATTAAAATTATGTGGATATACTGAAGCAACATCTCAAGACATCAGTCAGGAAGTTAAAGCTTGATGGCAAATGGGTCTTCCAAATGGACAATAACTCCAAGCATACTTCCAAAGTTGTGGCAAAATGGCTTAAGGACAACAAAGTCAAGGTATTGGAGTGGCCATCACGAAGCCCTGACCTCAATCCTATAGAAAATTTGTGGGCAGATTTGAAAAAGTGTGTGAGAGCAAGGAGGCCTACAAACTTGAATCAGTTACACCAGCTCTGTCAGGAGGAATGGGCATTATTCTGACATTTCACATTCTTAACATAAAGTGGTGATCCTAACTGACCTAAGGCAGGGAATTTTTACTAGGAATTAATGTCAGGAATTGTGAAAAACTGAGTTTAAATGTATTTGGCTAAGGTGTATGTAAACGTCCGATTTCAAATGTATATCTGTGTGTCTGAGTGTAACCTAAAGCCTGGGGCTGGGATTATACAGTATGAGTGTACTTAAGCAATAAGGCCCGAGGTGGTGTGGTATATGGCCAATATACCACGGCTGAGGGCTGTTCTTAAGCATGCCTGGATACAGCCCTTAGCCGTGGTATATAGGCCATATACCACAAACCCCAGAGGTGCATTATTGCTATTATAAACTGGTTACCAATGTAATTACAGCAGTAACAATACATGTTTTGTCATACCCAAGGTCTATGGTCTGATATACCATGGCTTTCAGCTAATCAGCATTAAGGGCTCGAACCACCAATGTTTATAAATTAGTATAAGGCAGGCACCCTCAGGTTTTACACACAGACATTGAGAAGCCCACACCCCTCACACTATGAAATAACATTCTATCTACACACTCAATATTTAGCTATGAAACTGGTCCAGACTGTCTGCACTAAAGACAAATAAGTTATTTTATCATTTGTCGCCTACTTTGGTCAATAAACTAAATGCAAAAAATTCCATAACACACATTTGGTGTAAGCATTTATCTGGATGGGATGAGTGGTAGGCGGGAGGTATTTGTATTTGTTATGGATCCCCATTAGTCCCTGCCAAGACAGCAGCTACTCTTCCTGGTGTTTATTATAGATTCCCATTAGTTCTGCCAAGGCAGCAGCTACTCTTCCTGGTGTTTATTATAGATCCCCATTAGTTCTGCCAAGACAGCAGCTACTCTTCCTGGTGTTTATTATAGATCCCCATTAGTTCTGCCAAGGCAGCAGCTACTCTTCCTGGTGTTTATTATAGATCCCCATTAGTCCCTGCCAAGACAGCAGCTACTCTTCCTGGTGTTTATTATAGATCCCCATTAGTTCTGCCAAGGCAGCAGCTACTCTTCCTAGTGTTTATTATAGATTCCCATTAGTTCCTGCCAAGGCAGCATCTACTCTTCCTGGTGTTTATTATAGATCCCCATCAGTTCCTACCAATACAGCAGCTACTCTTCCTGAGGTCCAACAAAATTAAGGCAGTTATATACAATATTAAAAAAAAACATTATATTACATTTCACAACAGATTAAGTGTGTCCCCTCAGGCCACTACTCTACTACCACATACAGTGGACTTTTTCCACATTTAGTTACGTTACAGCCTTATTATTTAATGGATGAAAAAAAATCCTTAACAATCTACACACAATACCTGTAACGATGCACGCTGAGAGTCAGGAAGCAAGTTCAGGGAGTGAAAACATTTAAATAAATCATTAAGCAAAACAAGAAACACAAACAGCGCACCGACATGGAACAGAAACAGAAACAATGACGACTGGGGAAGAAACCAAAGGAGGTAACATATACATGGCAGGGAATCAAGGAGGGGATGGGTCCAGGTGAGTTTCATTATGCGCAAATGAGCATAACGCTGGTGACAGGTGTGTGCCATAAACGAGCAGCCTGGTGACGTAGAGGCCGGAGAGAGAGCATACGTGACAGAACCCCCTCCCCAGCGGGTTCAGCTCCAGCCGCAGGACGCAAACCACAGGGATGATCCCGTGGATCTGGAGCGGACCGGTCGCCTCCGCTGAGGTGCAGAAACCTGACAAACCGGATGAGGAATAAGAGTCTGATGAGCCGGCTGAGACCTCCCCGGTTGCCTCGGCTGAGGCACGGGAGCCTGTTCATCCAGCTTAGGCATGGGAGCCTACAAACCGGCTGAGGCCTCCCAGGTAGTTCCAGCTCCAACACCCGGACCCGACATCACCTCCAACACACAAAAAATAATACACTCCCTGATGCTTCCCTTTGTTGAGTCGTCATTCTGTAACGATGTACGCTGAGAGTCAGGAAGCAAGTTCAGAGAGTGAATACATTTAATTAAATAAATGACCAAAACAAAAAACACAAACAGCGCACCGACATGGAACAGAAACAGTGATGACTGGGGAAGAAACCAAAGGGAGCGACATATAAAGGGCCTCGAAATTGATCTCAGGTTTATCCTGTTTCCATTGATCATCCTTGAGATGTTTCTACAATCTTATTGGAGTCCACCTGTGGTAAATTCAATTGATTTGACATGCTTTGGAAAGGCACATACCTTTCTATTTAAGGTCTCACAGTTAACAGTGCATGTCAGAGCAAAAACCAAGCCATGAGGTCGAAGGAATTGTCAGTAGAGCTCCGAGACAGGATTGTGCGGAGGCACAGATCTGGAGAAGGGTACCAAAAAATGTCTGCAGCATTGAAGGTCCCCAAGAACACAGTGGCCTCCATCATTCTTAAATGGAAGAAGCTTGGAACCACCAAGACTCTTCCTAGAGCTGACCAACCGGCCAAACTGAGCAATCGGGGAGAAGGGCCTTCGTCAGGGAGGACCAAAAATCCGAGGGTCACTCTGACAGAGCTCCAGAGTTCCTCTGTGGTGATGGGAGAACCTTCCAGAAGGACAACCATATTTGCAGCACTCCACCAATCAGGCCTTTATGGTAGAGTGGCCAGAGTGAGTCACTCCTCAGTAAAAGGCCCATGACAGTCCGCTTGGAGTTTGCCAAAAGGACCATGAGAAACTAGATTTTCTGGTTTGATGAAATGAAGATTTAACTCTTTGGCCAGAATGCCAAGTGTCACATCTGGAGGGAACCTGGCACCATCCCTACAGTGAAGCATGGTGGTGGCAGCATCATGCTGTGGGGGTGTTTTTCAGGGGCAGGGACTGGGAGACTAGTCGGGATCGAGGCAAAGATGAATGGAGCAAAGTACAGAGAGATCCTTGATGAAAACCTGCTCCAGAGCCCTCAGGACCTCAGACTGGGGTGAAGGGTCACCTTCCAACAGGACAACGACCCTAAGCACACAGCCAAGACAACGCAGGAGAGGCTTCGGGACAAGTCTCTGAATGTCCTTAAGTGGCCCAGCCAAAGCCCAGACTTGAATCTAATCGAACATCTCTGGAGAGACCTGAAAATAGCTGTGCAGCAATGCTCCCCATCCAACCTGATAGAGCTTGAGAGAATCTGTAGAGAAGGATGGGAGAAACTCCCCAAAAACAGGTGTGCCAAGCTTGTAGCGTCATACATTCAAAGAGAAATTACAGTCCATCATTACTTTAAGACATGAAGGTCAGTCAGTGCAGAACATTTCAAGAACTTTTAACATTTCTTCAAGTGCAGTCGCAAAAACCATCAAGCACTATGATGAAACTGGCTCTCATGAGGACCGCCACAGGAAAGGAAGACCCAGAGTTACCTCTGCTGCAAAGGATAAGTTCATTAGAGTTAACAGCCTTAGAAATTCCAGCCCAAATAAATGCTTCACAGAGTTCAAGTAGCAGACACATCTCAACATCAACTGTTCTGAGGAGACTGCATGAATCAGTCTTTCAAATCAAATCAAATCAAATGGTATTTGTCACATGCCCCGAATACAGCAGGTAGACCTCACAGTGAATGCTTCGTTACAAGCCCTTAACCAACAATGTCGTTTTAAGATAATACCTAAAAAAAGTAAGAGATAGGAATAACAAAAATGTAATGAGCAGCAGTAAAATAACAATAGAGCGGCTATACACATGGTGTACGGTACAGAGTCAATGTGCGGGTGCACCAGTGTTGAGGTAATTGAGGTAATATGAACAGTTGAAGTCAGAAGTTTGCATACACCTTAGCAAAATACATTTCAACTCAGTTTTTCACAATTCCTGATATTTAATCCTTGTACAAATTATCTGTCTTAGGTCAGTTAGGATCACCACGTTATTTTAAGAATGTGAAATGTCAGAATAGTTGTCGAGAGAATGATTTATTTTGGCTCTTATTTATTTCATCACATTCCCAGTGGGTCAGAAGTTTACATACGCTCAATTAGTATTTGGTAGCATTGTCTTTAAATTGTTTAACTTGGGTCAAACATTTTGGGTAGCCTTACACAAGCTTCCCACAATAAGTTGGGTGAATTTTGCCCATTCCTCCTGACAGAGCTGGTGTAACTGAGTCAGGTTTCTAGGCCTCCTTGCTCGCACACGCTTTTTCAGTTCTGCCCACAAATTGTTTATAGGATTGAGGTCAGGGCTTCGCGATGGCCACTCCAATACCTTGACTTTCTTATCCTTAAGCCATTTGCCACAACATTTGGAAGTATGCTTGGGATCATTGTCCATTTGGTAGACCCACTTGCGACCAAGCTTTAACTTCCTGACTGATGTCTTGAGATGTTGCTTCAATATATCCACATACTTTTCCTCCCTCATGACGCCATCTATTTTGTGAAGTGCACCAGTCCCTCCTGCAACAAAGCACCCCCACAACATGATGCTGCCACCCACGTGCTTCAAGGGTTGGGATGGTGTTCTTCAGCTTGCAAGCCTCCCCTTTTTCCCTCCAAATATAACAATGGTCATTATGGCCAAACAGTTCTGTTTTTGTTTCATCATGTGCAGTTGCAAACCGTAGTCTGGCTTTTTTTATGGCGGTTTTGGAGCAGTGGCTTCTTCCTTGCTGAGCGGCCTTTCAGGTTATGTCGATATAGGACTCGTTTTACTGTGGATATAGATACTTTTGTACCTGTTTCCTCCATCAACTTCACAAGGGCCTTTGCTGTTGTTCTGAGATTGATTTGCACTTTCGCACCAAAGTACATTAATCTCTAGGAGACAGAACGCGGCAGCATCTCTGGTCCCATCATCTCTCTTTTTCTCGCCCTCCTGGTTTTGACCCTCGTCTGTCCTGACTCTGAGCCTGCCAGACCACTCTGCATGCCCCTGACTATGAGCCTGAGCCTGCCTGCTGACCGCTACCTTCGCCCCCACCTCTGGTTTACTGACCCCTACCTGCCTTGACCTGTCTATTGCCTGCCCCTGTTGAATTATTAAACCATTGTTAATTCAACCTTCCCTGCATCTGGGTCTTACCTTCATACCTGATAGAATTCATGGTTGATTTGCTGCAAAGAAACCACTACTAAAGACACCAATAAGAAGAAGAGACTTGCTTGGGCCAAGAAACACGAGCAATGGACATTAGACCAGTGGAAATCTCCCCTTTGGTCTGATGAGTACAAATTTGAGATTTTTGGTTCCAACCACCATGTCTTTTTTTTTTTTTTTTTTTTTTTCTTTTTTAACCAGGCAAGTCAGTTAAGAACAAATTCTTATTTTCAATGACGGCCTGGGAACAGTGGGTTAACTGCCTGTTCAGGGGCAGAACGACAGATTTGTACCTTGTCAGCTCGGGGGTTTGAACTCGCAACCTTCCGGTTACTAGTCCAACGCTCTAACCACTAGGCTACGCTGCCGCTGTGAGACGCAGAGTAGGTGAATGGATAATCTCTGCATGTGTGGTGTGATGGTGTGGGGTAGCTTTGCTGGTAAAACTCTCTGTGATTTATTTAGAATTCAAAGCACACTTAACCAGCATGGCTACCACAGCATTCTGCAGTGATACGCCATCCCATCTGGTTTGCTCTTAGTTTGACTATCATTTGTTTTTCAACAGGACAATGACCCAAAACACACCTCCAGGCTGTGTAAGGGCTATTTGACCAAGAAGGAGAGTGATGGAGTGCTTCATTAGATGACCTGGCGTCCACAATCACCCGACCTCAACTCATTTGAGATGGTTTGGGATGTGTTGGACCACAAAGTGAAGGAAAAGCAGTCAACAAGTGCTCAGCATATGTGGGAACTCCTTCAAGACTGTTGGAAAAGCATTCCAGGTTAAGCTGGTTGAGAGAATGTCAAGAGTGTGCAAAGCTATCATCAAGGCTTTGAAGAATCTAAAATCTAAAATATATTTTGATTTGTTTAACAGTTTTTGGTGACTACATGATTCCATGTGTTATTTCATAGTTTGGATGTATTCACTATTATTCTACAATTTATTCCTTTGTCATTTATTTCTTTGTCATTATGGGGTATTTATTGAGTGTAGATTGATGAGGAAAAAAGTGAAGGGTTCTGAATAATTTCCAAAGGCACTGTATCTACAACACAAAATCCATGTGTGTTGTAGTGCGTATGTTAAGTTTGTGGTCATACGCACATCCTTAAAAATATAGGTGCTAGACTAATTAAGAACACTAGTATATAACAAGAAGGCATGCACCGTTTTAAAGCTCCCAATTCACCGATTTATTGACAATGTTTCGATCCGCAACCGATCTTCTTCCGGACAAACAAACTGAGTGGTGACGTCCCAAAATATACACATTTCACCTCACATGGCCATTGCGGACATGACACATGGTGGATGCAAAAACAATTTGTGTATCTCTAATAATTTAATAACAATGAGATAGGTACATGTAGTAGTTCCAGAAAATAATATATATTTACAAAAAGTGGGTAACCTGGAAGGCAAGACCAATCAAAGTGACATATTCATGTAAGAAATGGTCTGATATCAAACTCTTGGTTCAGACCTCTAGGAGACATGGTACACAAATGGTGAATCCAATACAATTCTCTTCTGAATACTAGATGATCAGTATCTCCCCCCTCCTAGGAGTCTTAACATGTTTGATGCCAATATATCTCAAAGAGCTAATGTTGTGATGAGCCTCCATGAAATGCGTAGCCACAGGGTTTCTCTGGTCAAGGGTCCTGATTGTCGTGTAACTGAAGACTTCGTTTTTTATCAAAGATTCTCTGTAATTAGCATTTCGTGATGAACTAATCAGGCAAATGTAATTAACTAGGAAGTCGGGGCACCAAGGAAAATATTCAGATGACAAAGTTATAATTTTCCTAATATAACTTTTCAGATATTTTATTTCTGATCAATTAGTCTTCTGATTAATTACTTATTTATTTTACCTCACGTTAGTCTCATTCCAAACGTCGTAAATTGTTGGTTATCTGCACAAACCCAGTCTTCACTATGAGTCATCAATACATCAATTGTCTTAAATAATTGATTTATTAACTAACTCAAGTGCACACGCAAACAAACAAAGTAAATAAGGTTACAAGAAATGATAGGGGAATGTGCCCTAGTGGGCTAAACCAGCATGGCGGCTTGTTAGACAAAAGGGGAGTGGGCGTCAGCTGAGATAAGACAACACACAGTTGATAATTACAACAATTGAAATGCTAATCCTTTGCACATGAACGCTCACTCATTCGGGAACAACTGCAATCAATATATATATTTACGCTCAGTGTGTTGTCGGGGTCTCTGTTGAAAAGTTTGTTTCTGTTGGAGAGTTTGTCCACCCTCTCTGTTGTGGTTAGAATGGATAGTTCAGAGTGACATTCATTTATGTCGTTATGGATAGATGTTTCGGCGGTTGTCGGTCTTTGCGTTCAATGATACCGAATTCCTAGCTGCAGACTAGTAATTAATATCAAAGACTTGTTCTTATTCGGTCGGTATCGATAGTCTAAGAGTTTAACCACGTGGGATGGTTAAAAGATTCAGCAGTCTGGTCTCAAACCTTGGCCCTCTCGTTATCGAGGTAAGCTGGTCTGCAACCTTTGTCCTCTCGTAATGGAGAGAAACATGGTCTGTTGAGAAATTCTCAAAGTGGGGGTTTTATTCGGGAGTTGCAGAAAAGGGCCTGTCCCAGGATGCCAGACCCTAACTGGGCTCATGGGCGGTCCTCTGATTTAGTTAAACTCAAAAGGGAATTGGAGTTTCCTTCATTAAACAGTCCAAAATCACATTACACAATTTTACAAACAGTATCATCCTCACTCATTCATCTTATACAACAATTAGATGTAAACCTCATATCTGAGGCTATTATATAAACAGCGTTATGGTAATGTGGTCGTATTGTCTCCCATGAGTTTCACCAAATTGTACCAAACGGACCAGTTCGTAGCTGGATTCTTCACCGATCTTTTATACCTTCTCCGGAACATAAATGTTGTTCGGATCTCAAGTTCTGTGAGGTGGAAGAAATTCATTTGTTCTCTATGAAAATTCACTCTGTCTCTATACTGTGGCCATGAGGAGATAAACTCCTCCAGGAATATACAACCTCTCTCTAACCGCAGCAGCCTGTGTGTAGGAGACAGGGAGAGGGGGATGGGGCTTGCTGTACCCAAGTAGCGAGGCTACATACAGACACCGGTTAGTCAGGCTGATTGAGGTAGTATGTACATGTAGATATGGTTAAAGTGACTATGCATATATGAATGCAGCCATTCCTCTAGGTAACCCCGCTGTCTGAAACGCTCATCCATATAGTCGTCTTGCTTGTCAGTCACACTGTGTACTACAAATCCTGCATATGCGACTGTATTGGCTAATGGAGAGGCTCTTTTTTAGGGGTGTAGGGTGGAAGCTGTCGCCTCGTAACAGAGAGTTCCTGTCCATCGGCTTCCTGTATAGATCCATGCTAAAATCAACCCCCCTTCCTCTTAATTAAAATGTCATCCGCATCAAAGGTGAGGGTGAATTTCAAATGTTCACTTCTTGTATTAAATGAAGGACTGGAATTGATTAAGTTCCTCTGCTGTGCCCTGGAATAGAATGAATACGTCATCAATGACGCGTTTCCAGAGTCTGATATGGCGCAATAATGGATCGTTAAGGATCGGTGCCATTTTACTACCCACAGCAGTTCCCTTCTGTTGAATGAACATGTCATTTTCAAACATGAAAAAGTTCTTAGTCAGAACAATCTCAGCAAGTTCAATACATAGTGCTAGGGAGTGTGCAAGTGGGTCGTTGACTAAGACAGTGTGTCAGTGGGTAGTTGACTAAGACAGTGTGCCAGTGGGTAGTTGACTAAGACAGTGTGCCAGTGGGTCGTTGACTAAGACAGTGTGCCAGTGGGTCGTTGACTAAGACAGTGTGTCAATGGGTCGTTGACTAAGACAGTGTGCCAGTGGGTCGTTGACTAAGACAGTGTGCCAGTGGGTCGTTGACTAAGACAGTGTGCCAGTGGGTTGTTGACTAAGACATTGTGCCAGTGGGTCGTTGACTAAGACAGTGTGCCATGGCTTCTAGGCCTCCCTGATGGAGGATATTAGTATACAGGGATTCAACATCATAGCAAGCCATAAGCATCTCTCCATTGATATAGTGCATTGTCTTGTGGGTGTTAATCATGTCCATAGAATCGCGTACATATGCAGGGAGGGACACCACACTGAGTTTTAGAAATAAATATATAAAAGCAGAAATATTTTCAGCCAATGGAGGCCACAATAGGCCTCCCTGGTGGCTTATCCAGTTGTTTGTGGATTCTTGGTAAGGCATGAATAACGCTCCTGATTGGATAGATACTTTCATGAACTCATATTATTTTTGCATAATGTCTCCACTTTCCTCAAGAGACTTTAGCTTGCAGTGAATCTCATTTTTGAACATTGGTGTGGGTTCACGTGACAATGTTTGATAGAAATTGGTGTCGTTCAATTGTCCCCCGATCTCATTCACATAGTCAGCATGGTTTAACAACAACACAGCTCCGCCCTTATCAGCATTATGCACTATCAAAGTGGAATCAGTTTTTTAAAACATCCAGTTCTTGCCTCTGTTCTTTAGGGAGAATATTGTAGAATCTGTATTCTTGTTTCTCATTCAAAATACATATTTTTACACCAATCTGCAGTATGTTTTTAGGGAGGGATTTCTGTATCTGGGTGGACAAAAGGTGGATAAGGCTTGAAAAGGGGTATTTGTTCTGTGGGAAATGTCATTCTCTATTGTGTCACCCATAGTCTGAACACTTGTCTCACCCATAGTTTATAAGGGCACAAGGTGAGACTCAGATGCAGACACGGGAGGCAGATGGTTTGAGTCTTTGATATTTATTAATAATCCAAAAGAGGTAGGCAAGAGAACGGTCGTGGAGAGGCAAAAGGTCAAAACCAGTTCAGAGTCCAGGATGTACAGAGTGGCAGGCAGGCTCGAGGTCAGGGCAGGCAGAATGGTCAGGCAGGCGGGTACAGAGTCCAGAAAACAGGCAAGGGTCAAAACCATGAGGACTAACAAAAGAGAATAGAAAAGGCAGGAGCACGGGAAAAATCACGCTGGTTGACTTGGAACATACAAGACGAACTGGCGAAGACAGACAGAAAACACAGGTTTAAATACCCGGGGGATAATGGGGGAGATGTTTAACACCTGGAGGGGGTGGAGACAAGCACAAGGACAGGTGAAACAAATCAGGGTGTGACATAGTTGACACATCCACATTTGGACACTTAAGTCTCCCTAAGTCTCAATGTACAAAATCATTTCTGAAACTCTGTTGTGGTGTCAAAGTAATTACATGATAAAGTGGGGACAAAAGATAAACCCTTACTCAAGGCCAACTCAAGTGGTGATGGGACGTGAAGAACGGTTGATCACACTCAGGCATTCTGACTGCGTGTCCAATAGGGGCCTTGCTCCTCTGTTCTTCTTGCCCCTCTGACACTTCTTCAATGTCGGCGGTGCTGCTGATCCCTGTTAGGCCATTGAGGGTATCCTCTTCCCCCTCGCTTGCGTCCTAAAAAAATCCACTCCCATGGGAATCATAACTGTCATCCAAATCTGCATCAAGAGAAGATGCACTCGAGTGTGGAGTTAGGGTAACCTGTTTTGGGTAGTCTCTGACGTCACCGCGCCGTCTGTCAACGGACTTGCCTGGGATTCCCTCTCCAAAGATACACTGCATTATGTAGTCATGACTCTATGTAGTACTGTGCGCCTCCCATATTCTGTTCTGGACTTGGGAACTGTGAAGCAACCTCTGGTGGCATGTCTTGTGGGGTATGCATGGGTGTCTGAGCTGTGTGCCAGTAGTTTAAACATATAGCTTAGTGCATTCAACATGCTTCTCACAAATACAAGTAGTGTTGAAGTCAATCTCTCCTCTACTTTGAGCCAGGAGAGATTGACATGCATATTATTAATGTTAGCTCTCCATGTACATTTAAGGACCAGGCGAGATTGTAATTTGCCTAAGTCCCTCTTTGTGGCATCTGACCACAGGATTGGACAGTCGTCCAGGTGTGACAAAACTAAGGCCTGTAGCACCTGCCTTATTGATAGTGTTGTTAAGAAGAGAGAGCAGTGCTTTATTATGGACAGACCTCTCCCAATCTTAGCTACTCTTGCATCAATATGTTTTCACCATGACAGTTTACACTCCAGGGTCACTGCAAGCAGTTTAGTGCCCTTAACTTGGTCAAATTCCAATTTATTCATAAAAAGATTACGTTTGGGTTTATGGTTTAGTGAATGATTTGTCCCAAATACAATGCATTTCGTTTTTGAAATATTTAGCACTAACTTATTTCTTGCCACCCATTCTGAAACTGACTGCAGCTCTTAACTTCTCTAGGGTAGGGGGCAGCATTGGGAATTTTGGATGAAATGCATGCCCACTGTAACGGAACTTTTTGACTTTTCGTCTGCTCGTGCGTCATGAAGTTGGATTACTGGGCTGAATGCGCTAACAACAAGGAGGAATTTGAACATAAATGATGGACATTATCGAACAAAACAAACATTTATTGTTGGAATTGGGATTCCTGGGAGTGGATTCTGATGAAGATCATCAAAGGTAAGTGCATATTTATAATGCTATTTCTGACTTCTGTTGACTCCAACGTGGCGGATATCTGTATGGCTTGATTTTGTTGTCTGAGCGCCCTATTCAGATTATTGCATGGTGTGCTTTTTCCGTAAAGTTTTTTTGAAATCTGACACAGCGGTTGCATTAAGGAGAAGTGGGTCTAAAATTCCATGTATAATAGTTGTATCTTTTATCCATTTTTATTATGAGTATTTCTGTAAATAAATCTTTGCAAAATCACCGGATGTTTTGGAACTACTGAACATAACGCGCCAATGTAAACTCAGATTTTTGGATATAAATATGAACTTTACCGAACAAAACATACATGTATTGTGTAACATGAAGTCCTATGAGTGTCAACTGATGAAGATCATCAAAGGTTAGTGATTAATTTGATCTATATTTCTGCTTTTTGTGACTCCTCTCTTTGGCTGGAAAAATGGCTGTGTTTTTCTGTGACTTGGCTCTGACCTAACATAATCATTTGGTTTGCTTTCGTCGTAAAGCCTTTTTGAAATCAGATACTGTGGCTGGATTTCCAACAAGTGTATCTTTAAAATGGTGTAAAATACATGTATGTTTGAGGAATTTTAATTATGGGATTTCTGTTGTTTTGAATTTGAAGCCCTGCAGTTTCACTGGCTGTTGACAGGTGGGACGCTACCATCCCACGTACCCTAGAGAGGTTAAGTGTTGCAGTGATTTCACTTGCTGGTCTAGCTGACGTGTATAGTGTTGAGTCATCAGCATACATAGACACATAGGCTTTACTCAGAGCCAATGGCAGGTCATTAGTAAATATTTTAAAAAGTAAGGGGAATGGGGAATGCCTGACTCTACCTGGATTATGTTTGGAGAGGATTCCATTAAAGAACACAGTCTATGTTCTGTCAATCCACAATATAGCAGTAGATGTAAAGCCATCACACACACGTTTTTCCAGCAGCAGATTATGATCAATAATGTCAAGAGCTGCACTGAAGTCTAACAAAACAGCTCCCACAATCTTTGCATTATCAATTTCTCTCAGCCAATCATCAGTAATTTGTGTCAATGCCGTATATGTTGAATGCCCTTCCCTATAAACATGCTGAAAATCATTTTTATTGTGAAATAGCATTGTATCTGGTCAAACATCATTTTTTTTGGTAACAGGTTCATTGGTAGGCTGTTTAAGCCAGTAAAGGGTGCTTTGCTATTCTTGGGTAGCAGAATAACTTTTGCATCCCTCCAGGCATGAGGGCACACACATTCCTGTAGGCTTATATGGAAGAGATGGCAATATCATCCGCTATCATCCTCTGCAATTTTCCATGACAAGGTGGCTGTCACGCCCTGGTCTAAGTATTTTGTGTTTTTCTTCATGTATTGGGTCAGGCCAGGGTGTGGCATCTGGTTTTTGTATTGTGGTGTGTTTTGTCTTGGGGTTTTGGTGTGTATGTATTGGGATTGTAGCTAGTGGGGTTATCTAGCAAAGTCTATGGCTGTCTGGAGTGGTTCTCAATCAGAGGCAGGTGTTTATCGTTGTCTCTGATTGGGAACCATATTTAGGCAGCCATATTCTTTGAGTTTGTCGTGGGTGATTGTCCTGAGTGTCTTGATGTCCTGAGTGTCTTGATGTCCTGAGTGTCTTGATGTCCTGAGTGTCTTGATGTCCTGAGTGTCTTGATGTCCTGATGTCCTGAGTGTCTTGATGTCCTGAGTGTCTTGATGTCCTGAGTGTCTTGATGTCCTGAGTGTCTTGATGTCCTGAGTGTCTTGATGTCCTTGTTTGATGTTAGTTGACACAAGTATAGGCTGTTTTCGGGTTTTGTTTATTGTTTTGTAGTGTTCGTGTTTAGTCGTGTTTACGTTTGTTTAAATAAACATGGATCGCAATCGACACGCTGCAGTTTGGTCCGACTCTCCTTCACTATATGAAAACCGTTACAGTGGCTTGTCATTGTTGATAGACAACAATAATTTTTTCACCTCTTCCACACTCACTTTACAGAATTCAAAATTCTAATGTTGGTCTATCATAATTTGATCAGTTATGCAGGGATTTGTACGTTCAGAATTTGTTGTTGGCATGTCATGCCTATGTTTGCTAATTTTGCCAATGAAAAAACAATTGATGTATTTGGCAATATTAATGGGTTTTGAGATGAATGAGCCATCTGATTCAATGAAATGTTTTATTTAAGGTGCTCCAAGGATTTTCACTATCATTCTTTATATAATTTCTTTGTTTCATAGTTTCTTATTTTGGTTCAGTTAAGTCACATGATTTCTCAATTGACTGTATGTTTACCACTTGGCCTTGCAGCCAGACTTATTTGCCATTCCTTTTGCCTCATCCCTCTCAATCATAAAATGTTTCTATTCATCATCAATCCACGCAGATTTAACAGTTTTGACAGTAAATGTCTTAATGGGTGCATTATTAGTAAACGGAATAAGCAATTCCATAAAGGTGTCAAGTGCAGCATCTGGTTGCTCCTCATTACACGTCACAGGTGTTATCGCATTGTGCTGATTAGCAACACAGACAGGGCCGACTGGAGATGTGGGGTTGCTGAAGTTATGTAAGAATATGAGTCCCAGAAACAGCAGCACAAGCGTCGAGATGAAGGCGGAAATGGCGCTCACACAGCCTGTGGTCAGTGCGATGCGCCTACAGTTCTGACAGCTCTCGTATCCCGCACTGTCATACGACTCCGCGGAAGCGGCTTTACCTCTAGACACAGCTACATACCGGCTATTTCGTTTGGTTCGTGCGTTCGCCTCCTCCCGGTGGTACGCCGCCGTGAGCGCTGGGTGCAGAGGAGGAGAATACGGTGTCAGGCTGTCTTGCGGGAGACTGTCATCCTGGATGTAGAACGGATACGCGTCGGTGGCTGTAATGTTGTTGGGGAGGTTGTGTATCCGGTACTCCGTTGGCGACAGAGAGGGCATGTTTCGCCTACATGCTTTAAAGCCGAGGCTGCTCAAAATAATTGATGATGTGACCAGATGATTTCCAACGCCTCTCCCTCGGGTTTACACAGACTCAGGGAGCTCCATTCCCGCCATTCTGCGTGGTTTTGACAGCATCAAATACCAGAATAGTGCTAGAATACGATAATAGGTCTACGACGTGAGGGTAATTTGATGTGGTAATTCCGTCACGGTAAAGAGGAAGCGGCCCCTGGAACTCTCTCTCTCTCACACAGCGGATAGGATAGAACAGCATTCATTCACGGTTCTCCCGCTGCTTCAATTTGGCATGAACCAGAATCTAGACTAGAGTCGTTTCCCCGGTAGAGCTGTTTGGATCTGGGGCTCAACTGGAGCACTGGCACAACCTGGAAATAGTGCCAGATTAGGCTATATCAGATTATGCAGGTTTAATAAACCCGTTTAGATCTGTTGCATACTTAAACGAATTAACCCTTGCATAACACCTAATCTATCCTCCTGCCAGGTGAATATTTGCATGGCCTAGTTTATTTGCACAAACCAAAACAATGGTCCTATTATTCGTTTTAGAAATAGTCAAGAGTCTCCGTTTCTTTATTGTGATCAGGCTGCGCACCACTGTGTTACATATTTCAGCACCATGTTGGGTGGAAAGCACCAGTGCTGCCAGCACCATGACCATGTTCTCTGTTGTTATCACGTGGTTGGTGTGCTGGCTGAGATACAGACCTGACCCGGAACCCGGACATTCTTCCTCGTCCAATGCCAACCGGAGACATTTAAATGTTTTATGAGATTGCCTTTCAAATGTATTCACTTCAATGTATTAATGTATTGACGGGTCAGTTTAAGTGTAGGCTATAGCCTATTATATATGCTTAGGTGTGTTATGCACTACTTTGGGTAGCCTGATTCACAGGCTAGTGATTCCACTTCATAATTGGGCCAATTAAATAATATGTTGTATGTCTGCCCTATTTAGTATTGCATCACATTAGCTACGTTTACACAGGCAGCCAAATTCTGATCTTTTGCCCAATTATTGGCTTTTTGACCAATCATATCAGATATTTTGCCAGTAATTGGGCAAAAGATCAGAACTGGGCTGCCTGTGTAAATGCAGGTATTGTGTTCCGCCTCTGGTGGGCCTGTCCTATCACTATGAATGTAGGCTAGGTCATCATGACTCATATTCAGATTGTGTGTTCTGGCTGTGTTTACACAGGCAGCCCAATTCTGATATGTTTTCCGCTAATTCGTCTTTTGATCAATCACATCAGATTTTTCACATCAGCTCTTTTTCAAAGCTGACCTGAGTGGTCAAATGTCCAATTAGTGAAACAAATATCAGAATTGGGTTGCCTGTCTAAACGCAAATGTGTCATCCATATTTACATTAACCAAAGAATAACGTTTCCTCTGTCCTGACTGTTATGTACTACTTGATGACAGAAAGGTTTTAGAGCAGTTTCTCAGTCAGCCGAACCCTGGAATGTAGCCCTTCAATCAACCAATCAATCAATCAATCAATCATGTATTTTATAATGCCCTTTTTTTTTTTTTTTTTTTTTACATCAGCAGTAGTCACAAAGTACTTTACAGAAATCCATCCTAAAACCCCAAAGAGCAAGCAATGCAGATGCACAGTGGCTAGGAAAAACTCCCTAGATGGTAGGAACCTAGGAAGTAATCTAGATAGGAACCAGGCTCCAGGGGGGTAGCCAGTCCCTGGCTGTACCGGCTGGAGATTTAAGAGTACATTTAGCCATTCAGATGACACTGATTCCGTCAGAGCTCAAGTGTTATCGTTTTAATAAAAGTCATCCTTGAGTCATGGCTTGCAAGTCCGTTCTCTCCTTTCTGATCTGGCATTATTGAATAAGGGAATGTGTATTTGTAGTTCATATTGATTGGTATGTCTACATTGTCACCCTCAATCTCAGGCTCACATAAGAATTAGGCTTACCACTGGCACCCTCCGGTGGCTCATACATTTACAACATTCGAAAATAAAACTACTGAATCCTGTCCAGCTCAGTGATGCTGCATGAATGCCAATGTGCTTGGTCTTGGGTCAAAGGGAACACTACTATAGGCTATAGCCTTCACACTGACAGAATGCATTGTTTTATGTTCTGGTCTTCTTTTTTTAATATAATTTTTTTTTAAATCCCCTTTTTTTCCTCCCCAATTTCATGGTATCCAATTGGTACTGTAGTTACAGTCTTGTCTCAGCGCTGCAACTCCCGTACAGACTCAGGAGAGGCAAAGGTCAACCAAGCTGCACTGCTTCTTGACACAATGACACACTTAACCTGGCTACACCAATGTGTCAGAGGAAACACCTGGCAACTGTGTCAGCAGCCCACCACAGGAGTCAATGGTGCACGATGGGACAAGGACATCACTGCCAGGAAAACCCTCCCCTAACCTGGACGACGTTGGGCCAGTTGTGCACCACCTCATGGGTCTCCCGTTCAGGACTCGAACCCCGAATCTCTAGTGGCACAGCTAGCACTGCGATGCAGTGCCTTAGACCACTGCACCACACAGGAGGCCCCATGTTCTGGTCTTCTAAAGAGACCAATGCAGGCAGTGCAGCTGCTAAGGGGAGGACGGCTTATAATAATGGCTGGAACGGAGTTAATGGAATGGCATGTTTGAGATGTATTTGATGCCATTCCACCCATTCCATTCCAGCTATTACCACGAGTCCGTTCTCCCCAATTAAGGTGCCACCAACCTCCTGTGAATGCAGGGTTTTCCACATCATCAAGCACATATTGTAGGCTACCCACATAGTTTACTTGATATCCCATTTTTCATTCTCATGTTGGGAAATACATTCCCTGTCAAAGTCAATATTGTTTTCCATGGAGATCCCTAGATGGAGAGGTGTAATAATGACATTATTCACAATCAGATCAGGGAGAGATATGGGGTTCAGTGTTGATGGGAGGAAATCTACTCCCACAATGGTGAAAGGTATTAGGTTACAGGTCAATGAGAGGCAGAACTGGTTGAATGGTGGGGCATTTCCATTTGCACTACAACACATAAGTATTTTTTGTACACACATGTGCACCCACAAAAGAAGAAAACACAGGCACACACAGGGCCGGCTCCAGGAATAAGTGTCGTAAGTGGTCGCTTAGTGACCGGTGGCTCCAGACCCAAAGGAACTCAGTCGGAGACTCAACTTACTATTGAGAGTGAGAATAGTAGATTTTGGTTGTGTTTCAGCAGTTTTTCTCTTGTTTTGTCAGTCACTGACAGTCACCCAGCTAACAATTTTTAGATTGGTAATTTAGTCTAGCCCATTATCTAAACTTGTAGTAACATTGGCCGAATACTGACTGGACATGCAGGGCACGTGCCCGGGGGCCCTGACCTCCAGGGGGGCCCCATTGATTTTGTTAGTCACTCTCACTCAGATATCATTAACAGGGCATAAGTCATGGCAAAATGTGTAGAATTTCACAAAATTTGCTTTAAAACTGCCAAAAAATCTCTCCACCCCATGGCAAAATGTATATTTGTATTTTTTTAAAATCTTTATTTAACTAGGCAAGTCAGTTAAAAACAAATTCTTATTTATAATGACGGCCTAACCCGGCCAATGCTGGGCCAATTGTGCGGCGCCCAATCACAGCCGGATGTCATACAGCCTGGGTTTGAAACAGGAACTGTTGTGACACCTCGTTGTACTGAGATGCAGTGCCTCAGAACACTGTGCCACTCAGGAGCCCAAAATAATGAGGCTGCAATAGAATTGCATGAAGTTAGCTTTAAAACTAAAAAAATGTATCTTTGTCCCATGACAACATGAGTAGAATTGCATAAAACTTGTTAAAACAGTACTGTTTTACCAGCTTGGTGGGCCCCCCAACCAAATCTCGCTTAGGGTCCCCAAAAGGCTAGAGCTGACCTTATACACACACACACACACACACACACACACACACACACACACACACACACACACACATGCGCACACATGCACACACACACACACACACACTAACCCATTTGCTGAATAAAATTGACATACAGCACGTGATTGGCCTACAGAATGTGATTCAGTATTACAGTAGTGTCACTAATCCAAAGTTAACCAGTTAACAATGACATTTGACATCAAGGTGCCAACATCAGAGAGAGAGAATGACTCAGGCTCCTACTGGGCTAAAGGTCACCTGAGGGCTTATGGTTTAGTTTAGGGTACAGGAGGAGGACCAAGGGGCTCACACAGTAGCCTGGGGGTAGGGATGGAGGGCTATGAATGGGGGATGTAGGTAGCCATATGAGTTCACCATAGGGACAATAAACTACAAACTCACCACTGTCCCCAGTCATCATCCTTAGTCATCCTGCTGCATGGCCTGAGGGCTCTGGGTTAACAAATGCCCCTCTACCCATCTCCCTCTCTTCTTCTCTTTCTCCCACTCACTTAGTCCCACATACAGTGCCTTCAGAAAGTAGTTACTCCACAATACTAACCTAATTGACAGAGTGAAAAGAAGGAAGCCTGTATAGACTAAAACTATTAAAAAACATGCATCTTGTTCTAAAGTAATACTGCAAAAAATGTGGCAAATCAATTAACTTTTTGTCCTGAATAGAAAGTGTTATGTTTCGGTCGAATCCAATACAACACATTACTGAGTGCCACTCTCCAAATATTCAAGCATAGTAGTGGCTTTATCATGTTATGGGTATGCTTGTAATCGTTAAGAACTGGGGAGTTTTTCAGGATAAAAAATGAATGGAATTGAGCTAAGCACAGTAAAAATCCTAGAGGAAAACCTGGTTCAGTCTGCTTTCCACTAGACACTGGGAGATTCATTCCCCTTTCAGCACCACAATAATATAAAAGACAAGGCCAAATCTACACTGGAGTTGCTTACCAAGATGACATTGAATGTTCCTGAGTGGCCTAGTTAAAGTTGGGGCTTAAATCGTCTTTGAAGTATATGGCAAGACACGAAAATAGCTGTCTAGCAATGATCAACAACCAACTTGACAGAGCTTGAAGAATTTAAAAAAGAATGTGTGCAAATATTGTACAATCCTGATGTTCAAAGTACCTAGAGACACCCAGAAAGACTCGCTGCCTAAGGTGATTCTAACATGTATTGACTTAGGGGTGTGAATAGATATTTATGTATTTTATAAAATGTGTTAAAACTTCTAAAAACATGTTGTCGCTTTGTCATTGTGGGGTATTGTGTGTAGACAGGTGAGAAAAGCATACATTTAATCCATTTTTGAATTCAGCACAACAAAATGTGGAATAAGTCAAGGGGTATGAATACTTTCTGAAGGCTCACTGATGCAAAATATCCCCAGTTTGAGCTTCGGTTGTAGGGCCTCAGATTGCATGTAATTGACCATTTCAAACACTAGAGATAAATTAGCCATTTTTGAATAAGCATACAGGCTATATGTGCAACTAATTGACAAATGACCAAATGGTTCAAATACAGTGTAACCACAATACTATTTAATCCTTAGAAACTATTCTTTGTTTGCAATCTTTTTGAAAATATCCCACGTCTGCATATATAGCTAACGTTCTGACTGGACTATGCTGGTAGGTCTATGTGCTATCGTTTTAATATATTCTCATATCTCGAGGACAGTATACATAACAATAGGCTGCGAGTTGGTGTAGATAAGATAATGTTATTATTTCCTGTGGGAATTGTGGGCTAATTAATCGGTTTTACACTCAAAGTAAATGGGAAATGGCTTTACAACCATTCCCTAGTTATTTGAATGACCTGAAAACAGTTTGTAAAGCAATCACAGCAACAAGTGCCCACTGTAAACGCAGGGCATTCAGTTGTCATCTGTCATCGTAATGTGGGAATGACAAGGTTCCCACATTGTAAATACTGACTTAGAGGGGTCATCAAAAATAAAAACTCCAATAGCGACATCTTTCTGATTTATACTGATTTAATGTTGCTATAAAAGGGTAAAATTGCACTAGACCTTTGAACAATATAATATTTATATTAGGCTACAATTGGCCATGATGTCCACAAACGAGTCAGCATTCATAATTAAAAGAACAACTCGTCAAGAAATAAATTAATCAAAATACCATGAGATGTGGACCTATCGAAAATTACAGAATGTTTAAACCAGAACCAGACCAAATCCCGTATTCTAATGATCTTCTTTACTCCCGGCCTATAAGTGACAGAGATAAGGCCTGCTCGTCCTTATTTTGCTCTCTGATACATCCTAAGGTTATTTTGGTTCTGAGCACACTGAACGCGACTGCGTTTTCTTTTCTACACAGGCATTTTGGTCTTTATTTTTCGATGCATTTTGCTCACTGATCGAGCGAGTTTCTGACTTGGATTTTCCCCTTCACTAATTGATTTGACACGGATATCCAGTATCCCTTTCATGATAATCAAAATTCGTATCATAACTTTGTTTTTGCCCCATTCCCTCTTTTATGACGATATAGAGTTTCAGCAAGTCATTTATGTCCCGTGGACGTATTTTTGTAGAAGGAAAGGGGAATGTATCCCACCTCAAACCCTGTGAAGAAAAACATTATCAGGCTGCATGATGGGGTTGTTGCTGTAAAAAGTAGCCACACCATTTCTTAAAACTGTAGAGATACAGTTCTGGATGTTTACGATTATAATTCTAGATAGGTTGTTATTTTCTTTAACATTTGTTTTGATTTACAATGTATGCTTATTCTTATTATTAGTATTATTAGGCCTATTATTAGGTATATCATTATCGTTGCATCATCCTACTTAATTAACATCCCAAATTGTTTTGGTAATGCAATATCAGAAGGTTACTTTTTACAACTTCTAATTGAAGGCCTACGCCAAAATATCAATAATGTATTATCAGATATTGTGACAATTCTATATAACTTCTACCATATTAGTACATTGTAGCCTACCAACAAATGCTCTAACAATCCTCATGATCACAAATAGCCTAACGCTCTCCATTGGAATAGGCCCTATGCCTGAGCAGCATGTGTCTCTGACCATCAAACATGGCTAATTGTCACAGTTCAACAAGGCTACAGTCAAATGAACTCTCGTGTCTCTGTGTCAATAATCGACCATTTGCACGCATGTGTTACACCAACGTGTGGTTGAACCGCGGGTCATGCATGGTCCTAATGTTGAATTAGGCGAACATTAGGCGACCATGGAAGAAGTTCCGCATGTAGACTTCTGTGTTGGAACTGAGAGAAAGAGAGCAATTCCTCCTTTTGCATGTGAAAGGACTCCCGTGTCCAAACCATATTTCCCTCCTGCGTTCCGTTGTCTGTGCGTTCCTGTAGAAAGAAAACATTTGGAAGAGACTTTTCGGTTACCAAAAAGCGGAATGTCAATGCAGGCCTTCATTAACTGTGGGATACCACATTTCCAACTCTAAAATGTCGTTTGGCTTACCATAATTCTTCGTCTGTTAGATGTATTAGATTTCAGGTGAGAAACACGACAGCCACATGGTTAAATGATAAGTGAAAAACGAACTTTATTATGGTCCAAATATTTACCTAATGATTTTAACGTAGTAGAGGTAATGGTTATTCAATACGAATGTTAACGATTATTATTAAGACTACTAGTTTATCTCCATTGTTATCATTGTGAGAATAAAGTTAATAATACAAATGGTTATTATTAAATAATAATAAGGACTACAATAATAATATTAATTATAAGTATAATAACAATAATATACACTTTATTTATAAATACATAGAAATATGAATAAGAAACAATAAATTGCTATTTTTGAACAACTCAAGGACATTGCTAAAAACGACGCAGGCCTAAATTATTTCCATTAATAAAAAGGTGACACCATTATGCAAATAGGCTATGATTGGCTTTAGGCATAGGGCCTTCTCATCAGAAGCATTTATTATTGTTCAGCTATTCCAGCAATGTCAATTAAAATCATAACTAATGACGCTCTCCCTTGTAGAGCTTCCAGTTTGCCCGGTGGTGTGGCGGCTCCTCGCGCCACGGTGACGGCCCTAATCTGGTTACAGAGCACCTGGGACCGAAACGCTCCATAATCAGCGGTTATTAAGGGTCGCGGCGCGCCCGGGTATGCGCACACATAGACGTGAAGATGGCATACAATATACCAAAGGAAAACCACTCTCGAACTTTTCTGTTGTTTATACATAGAAGTATTTTTGGCAACAAAATTAAACTGTGGTTAATGTCAACCACAGTAATGTTGTAGGGCTCAATCTGTTGGGATTTACTAAATTCCTATAGGCCTGTAAAAGCACACAGAATAGCCTATATTCATAGTTTCTATCAACTGATATGCCTTGACATGTTGCCCTTTCATGCACTTCGCCATGTGATTATGAATTGTTGATCGGTTACTATATTCCAGGCCCTAAAACAGCCACGACCTCTCTCTCACAAGTAAGTAGTTTATACCTCTCTTATAAGTATCCTAATACAAAACTGTATTTTCGTTCAGTTCACTGATTGGAAATGTGACCTTAACAGTCGGTGGGTAGGCTAATATTAGGGTAAGTATCAATGTGGAATTTGGAGGGAAAAAAATCGTTGTTTTGTTAGAACTCAATGGCTTCACTTGGAATGATCTCCATACCTTTGATTGATGGGAGTGGTGAATGGGAGAAGCTTTTTGACTGACATGACTTGTTCAATGAGCCTCCACAAAAACTTCTGAATGGGGTACAAGTCCCAGCTAGCACACATAACGTTCTGAGAACCATATGTTTCTTAGAGCTTGGTGAGAACGTGGTTGTCCTATGGTTATTTTGCCTTCCCACAACTTTCTGGGAACGTGCAGGATAGTTGCTGGCATTCTCAGCACATTTAAGGAATTAAGGAACTTGACAAAAAACAATTTTGGGGGGGTTATTTCATTACCTTAACCACTAAAAGTCTAAGCCGGGGAGGGGGATTTCGTTTTTTGGACACATATTTAACCAATTTATTTTGTTGCTACAAAACTACCTTCATACTTCCTTCCATTCATATTTTAAACCGGTACCCGGGTTACCTTCAGATGAATCCTGTGACACTTGTGGGGTCGTAGAGCAAAACAGAGTCCCCCCTTCCCATAGTGGGGGTCATATTAGTTTGTAGCCCAAACGGTTCAGACACTACGAACCGGAAGTTGACACATCAACCGGTACCAACTTCAGATGAGTCCCGTGGGGCTTGTGGGGGTCGCTACAAATGTCAGATTTTAGGGATGTCTCCTGGTCTGACAAACAATGCTGTAGCCCTGCCACTTTTCACCGCAGATGCTGAAGGCCAACATAGGCAGATGTGGTGGATTGGGACACAGACCATGTAACAAAAAAAAAACATATATCTAGCTTAAACTGGCAGATTTTGAAGGGGATTTGTTTATCATGTTAATTAGATTGACTCACAGGTGTGTCAATAGAGTCCTAAGGATTTTTACAGAACGTTTCCTAAAAGTTCAAATATGGTTACATTTCATTTACATTTTGGTAATGTTCCAGGAACGTTCACCAACTGGTTTAACATTGGGAATGTTCTCGAAGGGTTCAGAGAGCTTTCTTCTCAACAACATTCTTCTGTGGTAATATCAGTACTTCACCATACCATTTCCTACATTTTTCCTCATGGTTCTATTTAAAGTCATGTTCTCAAATTGTTCCAAGAAAGTTTAGAAACAATGTTCTTTTCTGGGAATTTCAGTAGGCTACTTCAGCATAATGTTTACTATCAGTTTTCTCATGGTTCTATTTAAAGTCATGTTCTCAAATTATTTCGGGAACGTTAAGCAAACTTTCAAAAAAAAAAACCACTAACACTTTAGTAAGGTTTGGAGAACATTCTAAGAATGTTACTTAAAAATATACATTTCGTTCTCAGAACTTGAAGACAACGTTCCATAAAAACCACAAGAAAAGTTTTCCAAGAACGTTCTACAAATGTTATTTAAAAACATGTATATTCAGTCCTCAGCATCAACGAAACTCTCTCTATCCTCTATCTTGTTAAGTGTGTTCAGGTGTGTCGGTTGCGCCCACGAATTGGCCACACCTGATGAGTGCTTGTTTCCTTTGAAATGGGTTCTGTTTGAATAGACACAAATTAACAGCATTGTATGCTTAAAAGAACATTGCATGCCAGCTCCATCTTCATAGTGCAGTGGACTAATTCCATGGATAGCGTGTCACAATAAAAAATAAATGTGCTTGCATGATTGATGCCTATGGAAATTAATTTCCATGTGTCCTATCTGTGCTTGGAGTTTAAAAAAAAAGTTAATTCAAAATAAGCTAGCAGTGTTATTAAAAGTCGTATTGAAACATTCAGTGAAAGTATTAAGGAAGTTATTCAAAAACCATTCTCAGAGCGTTAATAAAACCTCCCAGGAAAACGTTCTCAGAACCAGAGTAAAACGTTTTCAGAACCTCCCTGCAACCTAAAAATGAACTTACGCAGAACAGGCAACATTTTCACTTCTGTTCTCAGAATGTTTAAAAAACGTTCAGTTTTACCAGTAAGGAACGTGGATTCGTTCCCACAACCAATGTGAAATCAAAACATAAGTTCCCACAACTTAAAAAAACAAACATATATGTTAGCTGGGGTGGCTGTGTGTATGTGTGTGCGTGCATGTGAAAGTGCGTCTGCGCGCGTGTGCGATAGAGAGAGAGAGAGAGTGATAAAAGAAGGGGTGGGGGGCATTTGACACTCATGAAGTTATAAATAATGTCTTCACACAATTGTACTTTCTTTCGCTACAGACAACTTTACTGCACTCCAGGCGTCACACCCTGCTGGGTCGCATAGCTCCTTATATTCTAATTAGTGCACTACTGTCTAAATACCACAATAAATTCCTGTTTGTAAAATCACTCTGCATAGCAAACAGTGTGAGTGTGTGTGTATGTTCGTGTGTGTGTTCTTTCACAGGCAGAAAATGGTGTATGTGCAATTCTGTTATGAAATAGTCACATCATAATGAAGCAATACATTGGTGACTGGTGACTTACAGGGGGTAGCGTAGCCTTCACTAAAAGGCGCATCTTCATCCATCAACATGGTTGGACCATATAGCCTTTACCGTTGATGACTGGAGGGCTGATCGTGGATCAGATTCTGTGAAAGCAAAAGCTCGGGAGCACCACAAGACTCAACGCCTTGAACCCGTGAGGTCACTACAGAAAACAGTCGGCCAATCAAAATGCACCCTCAGCGCCCCTGGGATTCGCCTTTCTAAGCCAATCAGAGGCCTGGAAGGACTGAGGAGAAAGGAGAGCAACAACTTATAAAATGTTTCACTTCCACCCATCTTCTCAATTCACATAAAGTGTCAACAACAACTCCAACTAAGCGGCCTTTACTTTCAACAGAGGCAAACATTGCTTTGTCAATATTTTCACACTCCACGTTGAATATCGACAAATGCACCATTCTCCAAGGATTTAACTTGCGTTTTTTCTTGCATGTTGTTATTTTGACGAAGCAACCCGTGGAGGCTGTCCTGTTGCTCCATCGAAGCCAACGTGTAGGCCTTTAAGCTATACGTTTTTGTGGATCCCAGAATATTTCTGAAGTTTACGGGTTGGTGTTGATTTGGTCGAGAGCAAGGCATCGTTGGCGGAGTTTTAGGAGACATGACAGCACTAGCGGGGGGCATACCGAGGATGATGCGCCCGAACCCACACCAAAACTACCCGCGGGGAGGCTACTCTCTGGAAGGTAGGCTATTGCAAATGGAACCAAGTGCATGTTTCTTGCGTATTGGAAGATTTGTTTGTTTGTTTAGGATTCAATCAGAAAGCAAGTGTTGATATTGTGTCAACTTTGAACAGCTGCAAAACTGTTGTTCATATATAAATAATTGTCTTAGTGTGGCCTTTTAACAGACAATTAACAGTAGGCCTACACATAAACTAACATTTTGACAAATTAATCAAAGTTGATGTATTCCCTAAATGTGTAGGCTGCCTATTGGAAACTGTAAGTAGCCTACACTAGCCTACTAAGCCATAAACAGTTTGTAGCAATCCCTGGTTCAATTGAATTAACATAGTAGCAGTTGATATCAAAACATCAACAATGCTCTTGTTATAAATGTTATATTGATTTACATTGTGCACCATCAATTAAGTCTAACCTATGTAATAGCAAGAACAATTAATCATTTAGCAAAAGACCGAGATCAAATGGTATGTTTTTAACATATTTTCTTGCAACAGGTCTCTCTTGAAAAATATAGCCCCTTTCACTGAGATAGGATAAATAAACGTTGAATAAATAAATATAGTCCTGATTGTTTAGGCTTTTTTTTGCTGCTGGGGTTTACTTTTGTTGTTGTTATTGAATGAAATGCGTTCCCTCCGTCCAGTCTCTACCCCGTTAGGCCAGGGCCGGGTGAACCAGCTCGGTGGGATGTTTATCAACGGCAGACCCCTGCCCAACCACATCCGCCACAAGATCGTGGAGATGGCCCACCACGGCATCCGACCCTGTGTCATCTCCCGCCAGCTCCGAGTCTCCCATGGATGCGTGTCCAAAATCTTGTGCCGGTACCAGGAGACAGGCTCCATCAGGCCCGGGTCCATCGGAGGCAGCAAACCCAAGGTGAGGGCCCTAGAACCGGACTGTATAGCAGCGATGTCTCTGTCAAGCCCAACTTAATGGGCTGCACCTCAACACGCCACTAACAGGATACATGTAATTGGGGATGACAGGCCGTTAAACTAAAAGGATATATAAGAATTAACAGTTTTGTGTGGTATAATTTATTGTCATATGCTATTCATTATTTCGAATACATATTTAATTTATAAGACCTTATTTTATGCGCACTTTTAGCACCATATTAATACAGACTGTCAAAACATGGGTTTTGAAAACGATCAGGTAAAAGATAAAACTCAACAGAACTGTATAGCCTATTAGGCACAGTGTAGCCTAATTTATTTTAAAATTAAAATAAATACATATGCAATAGCAATCATAGGCCTAATGAAATGTTTCCTGCATCCTTGCCACTTGAAGCAGACAACAACCCCAGATGTGGACAAGAAGATCGAGGAATACAAGAAAGACAACCCGGGCATGTTCAGCTGGGAAATCAGGGATAAATTACTCAAAGACGGGATCTGCGACAGAAACAACATCCCCTCAGGTATTTACATTGTTTAACTAATAATTTATACCTTAAAGATCTACAAACCAAACATATATTATAATTATCTTAACCAGAGCATAGTGTCCAATATGTAAATGTACACTACTTAACTAAAATTGTATAAGCCTACAATAATATTATGCGTTTGCATACGCCTAGTAAAAAAGTGCAGGAGAAGATAGTCTATAGGTCTACTAAAGTCATAAAAGCATGCAATAATGACACCCCTATTGCAACAACTGTAAACATTCTGAAAGTTTGAAAATATAAACAGATATAAATAGAATTTTGTGAAACATTATTGCGAGGTGAAAACCAATCAACAGGTGCTAAGACAAAATGCATTGGATGTTGGCACTTTCATCAATTCAAGCATGATTTTTTTACTAACAATTTATCACTTATGTATTTACTTTGAAAGTGAGTTCAATCAGCCGTATCATGCGTTGTAAATTCGGGGGAGTTGGAGGAGAAGATGAGGAGGACGATGATGAAATCCAGAAAAGGGAATTGGAAGAGAACGAAAGACGAGCGAAACACAGCATCGACGGCATCCTCGGGGATAGATGTGAGTAATGGTTTTAATCAAAAGCAGTGCAAAGCTTTGGCGATGTTGACTGTAGGCCACGGTTTCCTTATTGGACAAGGGTGCAATTTTGGTTTAGAAAATTATTTTTATTTCAGAAGTATGGAATGCTTCTTTTCCTCTCAATTTTCTATATTTGGTTGTGATACAATATGTGCTGAGATGTTGTTTAGAAGTTGTTAAAAAGTCGGTTAATTCGTTGGCCACTTGAGACAGTTGAAAATTGGGAGAAATGGGGAATATTAAAAATGTGTTGTTGTCTCTTAAAGATGCTGAATTAGCAAATAACCTGCATATTACACTAAATTCAGATGGGTACGGCCTACATAATGTGCAGAGAAAAAAAATGCAGAATTGAATTAGAATACCCATATAATGCGATAAATGGAAATATAATCATGGACCATTACTATTTAATTAAATACCTAAATCGTTTACTAAATAAAACATTTTGGACGCGTGACTCTACGTTTAACTTTTTTGTGGTTGGTTTGTCAAGCGGAATGATTGTTGTGCAGATATGAGATAGATATTGAATGAAAAAAAACGAATATTTAAGCATTTGAAAATAACAACTATTTTGGTGGTTTTCTGCAATACAGGCCTAGCCTAACTTTATGAATATGGACTTTTGAGTTGCATGCCTGTGTTTATACTAAACGAAACTTTTGCTAAAGGCAAACGTTTCCATATGAAGTTGATCAAACATTTGCCCAACTGTTCCGTCCCCCATAAAAAAGACGGTTCCTCCGCACACAATCGGACACTTGAGGATGAACTTGCCGGACAAAGGCGAGAGAGTCTATTGAGACTCACACTTCGGTTTCAGGCGCACAAAGGCCTGCTATAGCAAGCGGCTCAGTGGTGTACAAAAAGACGCCAAAGCTTTTCAAAATGTGTAGAGAAAGGGAGAAAAAATGCGCTGACAAAAGGCTGGGAGAAGACATTATGGACCCGCAATGAGCGATGAATAATTCAGATAACACCAATGGGCAACTCCGGTCGGTTTTATAGACTGCGCGCCGAGAGAAAATGGCCGTTTTCAACGACAAAATGTTCATTTGGAGACTTTTTCAGCGTCAAGAGATGGGTTTGCTATTCAGACTCAGAGAGAACGAGACAGCATCCTATCTCTCCCTATGACCTGGATTTTTCCCGAACACCTGTTGCTTGGTGACCTGTTGGTTTTTCAGGAATGTAGGCTATACTTTCAGAAACTGACTTTTTTAAACATACAATTTTAGAAATGTGAGCAAAGCCTATTCCAAGTTCATAACAAGGTTTCGGAAGGGATACATTGCCTGTTTTACATATTATTATTTGTATTTTATTTTATTTTATTTTTTTTTTTGGGGGGGGGGGGGGGGTAAATTCTTTTCACTTATAGCAAATACATGTCTGAAGAACTCAACCATTTTTTTTAAACACATTTTCCAAGCATCCTCAAATGATTATTAGGCCTTTCTTATCGCTATTTTACTCATGTGTTTAGACTCGTTGCGCAGGAGGCATGGTCTGCTTACTACTCCTTACATCAGTCATCGCAGTGTAAACCCTTTCTAGTAGATTAAACTCAAACCTTTTATTTCTTCCCACTTTCATCTAGGGACAAAGCCCGCCCGGTCCTCTTCGCCCGCGGCGCGCGCATTCATGCCATATGTATAGCCGCTTTCCTGCCTTTTCCAGGCGAGGCATCGCGAATACAGATCAGGATAGGCAATTTACTTTGTTAACCTTTTAAAATGTATTCTCTCAGTTTGGTTAATATTTTTCCTGCGGGGCTGTGACAAATTTGTCCAAAACAATCTATAGCCCATTTATGGAGATGTGATAGTGCTCTTTTGATTATGGTTGTGTTTCGATATCTGATATTATTCCCCTCCATTTTCTCTGTTATCTATTCGTGCTGATGATGCCTTGTTTAGATATATTATACAGGCTTGCAGATATTGTGAGAGAGGTGTATGATTAGGATATAGAAAGTAAGTTAGGAACAGCCAGGCATGATAAAACGTTGCAACAAGTGTGCACAACAAGTGACATTAAATTGTTATTACGACCTATAGATGTATCACAGTATGATTTACAGCCTATTTATTTTAAAATATGCCAAACGTCTGAATGGACTAAAAGTTGTTGTTTTTATGTGTTATTTAGATTCAAGAAAAATAGTTGAGTGTTTTGGGAAGAATTCTTCAACGTATTTTCCTTTAATTCAGTACCCTGACCCCTTGTTACATTGCCAGACTAATCATCTTAATCTTATCCACAATGACAACATTAACTCATTAGCTCAGAGCAAACTCAAGTGTTGATAATGGCATATCTGAAATGTTGTCTACTCAAATTATATTCCAATTCAAACACAGTCCAATGACTACTTTCCCTTTTCCCTCAGTCTGCAATGGCCATATGTAATTATCTTATCCTCTTGTGTGTGCCTGTGGAAGTAGTTGATCTTGTTGTTTTCGTTTTCCTTTAAAGCTCTTCATTAGAATGTGAAAAGGCTGTCTTGGGTATGGAGAGGGTGTCTTCTGGCCAAATATTGATTAAGTAGGTGTTTGTAGAGGCTATTGTTGCAGGAGAGAGAGGACTGTTCCTCTCTGCTTCTTTCGCCTCGGCCTCCATTGTTGGCTACCCTTAAGTGCAGAGATCAAAGCTGCTCTGTTTTGATTTATTTGTCTGGGAAAAGGCCACTGTTGAGTTCAGTGGGATGAAGTAGCTATACTGGGACCAGGTAGCTACTACTAGATCTGCATGACATTACAGGGCACCTAGAGCATTCTGGGAAAAGGATGCCCCCAAGCAAATGGTAAATGTCGCGCTTTTAATCAGGAAATGAATCTGATGTTAAACGATTGCAGTTCCTGTTTAAGAGGTATAGTTGAGTTCAGGGGAAACAAAATGTTACATGTATAAATTCGATTATTTATATATAACTAATAATGTTATGGTGATTGACCAATTATTTAACAGTAGTAAAAAAATAAATACAAAAAAAACAGAAATTGTGGACATAGTAAATACTTTCTATTAGTATGAACACATTCATTTGGTGCAAAAATTGTCTGCAGAAAGTGCTCAACCTTGTCAATCTTGCATGAGAAAATTACATAAACGATACCGGCATGGAAGTGGTCTCCTAAACTGAATGAATGGTTTCATGTTAATTAATCAATAAATACTGGCACATTAACTGCCTCCTAATGAATGACACCACCTTCCTCTGTTTATGACTATAACACCAACGGACACCCCTTTAGCCTCATTTAGCTAATTAAAATAACCAAAGTCATGAAAGAGGAGTAGCCTACTCTTGCAGATTCCATTTATGACAATGGGGGGGGGGGGGGTTTGGGTGGGGGGGAGAAAAAAGAAAAGCTCAGAAATACAAACAGTCAAAGGGATAACTTATCTTGAAAGGGAATCCCGCGGTGCCAAATTGAATAAGCCCAGTTCTTTCAAATCTGCCATGGTGAACGCAGTCAACATGTAATAATTGGTTTCATTGAGGCACATTCACAAAATCTGCTCCCATTCTCCTGGCTCCATTGTCCTGGGGCAGGCAAATAGCCAGGGGGACAGGAGGAATCAAGTGCTGACAAAACATGAAAGATTTAGCTGCTTTTGTCAAAGAAACTGAGTAGGACTTTGTTTGTGTAAATAAAGTGGGAAAACTGGCTCCCCACTACTTTGGCATGGACTGAGAGAGTTTGGAGAGAGAGGAGAGAGAGGAGAGAGAGATGGGAGGGGAGGGAGGGGGGGGGGGAAGAGTAGAGGGAAAGAGAGAGAACAGAGAAACAGAAAAAAGTGAGAGCCATTTTTAAACGTGGCATGCATAGACCGTAATATGCAAACTGCAATCATTCGGTTGAAGCTAAATCTATAGGGAATCATATCAATGGCCGCTATGATTTGTGTATTTCCACAAACCCTATAAACCAATTAGAATGTTTCATAATGTCTTTTCTCCCAGGGCATTCAGAAATTTCAATAAACGCATGTCTCTCACTCACTCAGTAATAGCCGACCATGTCAGGAACACACCAAAAAAAAAACCTCAGACACAACAGCGGAAACCTTTAGGGAAGTTAGACATTGATTTTCTATAACGTTGTATATTTGTCAGCGGTCCGTGCGTTTTTACGCTGTCTTAGTGAAGCAGAGGGATTGAGAGATGGAGAGAGAGAGACTATCTCCAGTCATAACAAACAACAGTGCCTCATTGCGACCAGTGGAATGTTTTCTACCGACTACTTTCCATCTCTGCCTCCAGGCAGAGCAGTGGAGAAATCCAGGCACTGGGATAGAGAAGAGAAATAGCTGGGTCTTGACTCTGTGTGCGATCACTGGCTGTCTCCCTGCCTGGGTTATTAATACTTATATAAACCCAATTTAACTGTACTGTGACAGTATGCCACACCAGAAATCCAAATTCACAATAGCTGGAGTATAGCAACTCTTTCTTGGAGATTGATGTTGGATGGAGTGATCAGAATTCATTCAGGGCTGAGAGTTTTTATTAACACCAATAGATTAATAAATTATGTATCCCAGATCATTTGGTGTTTGGTGTCATCACAAGTAGTCAAACATAGAGGCAGTTTAGTGTCGTACACATTTTTGATTAACTTATGTGTTTGGTCTTAACCTTTTCCACTTGGATTTTTCCTGGTGTTTTTTGGATCAAGTCCAAATGAAAGTTCACTTTTTCGAAGTTGTAGCTTATTTTTGACTTCTGTAGTGTGTTGTCGTTTCCTGCGAACCATTTTATAAAATCGTAAGCTCAGCTATTAAGTAAGAGACGTCCAGATTCTCCTGGCTTGCATACTTAAAGAATGTACACTACCGTTGAAAAGTTTGAGGTCACTTAGAAATGACCTTGTTTTTGAAAGAAAAGCAAAAAAATTTCCCATTAAAATAACATCAAATTGATCAGAAATACAGTGTAGACGTTGTTAATGTTGTAAATGACTATTGTAGCTGGAAACGTCTGATTTGTAATGGAATATCTACATTGATGTACAGAGGCCCATTATCAGCAACCATCACTCCTGTGTTTCAATGACACGTTGTGTTAGCTAATCCAAGTTTATCGTTTTACTCTAGCCAGAATAGAAAGAGGAGTGGGATGCCCCGGTGCAAAACTGAGCAAGAGGACAAGTACATTAGAGTGTCTAGTTTGAGAAACAGACGCCTTACAAGTCCTCAACTGGCAGCTTCATGAAATAGTACCCGCAAAACACCAGTCTCAACGTCAACAGTGAAGAGGTGACTCCGGGATGCTGGCCTTCTAGGCAGAGTTGCAAAGAAAGTCATATGATGCTCCAGATACTCAACAAGTCTAAAGAAGGCCAGTTTTATTGCTTCTTTAATCAGTACAACAGTTTTCAGCTGTGCTAACATAATTGCAAAATAGTTTTCTAATGATCAATTAGCCTTTTAAAATTATATACTTGGATTAGCTAACACAATGTGCCGTTGGAACACAGGAGTGATGGTTGCTGATAATGGGCCTCTGTACGCCAATGTAGATATTCCAGCTACAGTAGTCATTTACAACATTAACAATGTCTACACTGTATTTCTGATCAATTTTATGTTATTTTAATGGACAAAATATTTGCTTTTCTTTCAAAAACAAGGACATTTCTAAGTGGCCCCAAACGTTTGAATGGTAGTGTATAAATACAAAAGTATGTGGACAACCCTTAAAATGAGTGGATTCAGTCATTTCAGCCACACCCGTTGCTGACAGGTGTATACAAGTAGCACACAGCCAAGCAATTTCTATAGAGAAACGTTGGCAGTAGAATGGCTTTACTGAAGAGCTCAGTGACTTTCAACGTGGCACTGTCATAGGATGCCACCTTTCCAACTGTAAGTGCTGTTAAGTGGAAACTTTTGAGCAACAACGGCTCAGCCGTGAAGTGGTAGGCCACACAAGCTCACAAAACGGGACCGCTGAGTGCTGAAGCCCATAGCACGTAAAAATCGTCTGTCCTCAGTTGCAACACTCACTACTGAGTTCCAATCTGCCTCTGGAAGCAACATTAACGAACAGCACAGTAACTGTTCGTCTGGAGCTTCATGAAATGGGGTTCCATGGCAGAGCAGCTGCACACAAGATCACCATGCCAAGCGTCGGCTGGAGTGTTGTAAAGCTCGCCGCCATTGGATTCTGGAGCATTCTTTGGAGTGATGAATCATGCTTCACCATCTGGCAGTCCAACAGACCAATCTGGATTTGGTGGATGCAAGGAGGATGCTACCTGCCCCAATGCACAGTGCCAACTGTAAAGTTTGTTGGAGGAGGAATAATGGTTTGTGGTTCGGGCTAGACCACTTAGTTTCAGTGAAGGGAAATCTTAACGCTGCAGCATACAATGACATTCTAGACTATTCTGTGCTTCCAACTTTGTGGCAACAGTTTGGGGAAGGCCCTTTCTTGTTTCAGCATGACAATGCCCCTGTGCACAAAGTGAGGTCCATACAGAAATGCTTTGTCGAGATCAGTGTGGAACAACTTAACTGGCCTGCACAGAACCCTGACCTCAACCCCACCGAACATCTTTGGGATGAATTGGAACACCGACAGCGAGTCAGGCCTTATCGCCCAACATCAGTGCCCGACCTCATTAATGCTCTTGTAGCAGAATGGAATCAAGTCCCCATAGCAATGCTCCAACATCTAGTGGAAAGCCTTCCCAGAAGAGTGGAGGCTGTGATGGCAGCAAAGGAGGGACCAACTCCATATTAATGCCCATGATTTTGGAATGAGATGTTCAACGAGCAGGTGTCCACATACTTTTGCTCATGTAGTGAATGTTAGCGGTGCATTGAAAAGCATCCCCCTCCCTATTCACTCCCTTATTTATCTCCTCTCACCCTGGCTATACACACCACATTTACTTCAGCCTATGTCAAAGCATCACTCTCAAGACTCTCTCTCAAGAAAATCCACACTGGTTTATCTGCAAGTGAATACAGGCTTTATGCTTCATTAAATCCTCTTTCTGTGCTGGCACCCGCATTGTGAGGACTGTGATATTAATTCAAAGGACAATTAATGAATGCAGGCCAACTTTGAAGTGAGGGAGCGGGGTCCTGCCCTGGGCCTGCCTCTCGTCGCTGATGGACTCCCGTCACATTCTCCCCACTGCCCAGAGAGACAGTTTGAAGTGGCTGAAAGAGAAAGAGAGAAGAAGAGAGAAAGAGAAGAGTGACCAAGAGAAGGTCAAGGAGAACGCTCTATTTCCTTGGAAGTATTAGCTAAGCAAAACTCTGTGATGGTGGAGGATAAAGGAGTTCGGAGAGAATGAGGTCGGGGGGGGGAGGGGGGTGAGGGGCAAGGGGAGTTCTGGCAAAAAAAAGGTTTCGATACAATGAGATAGTTAATTGAGTAAAGCCAGACAGCGTTGTCAATCACTTAACTTGGTTTAGCCTGGCTTCTTTATTATTTTTTAAGAGCGGTTTAGTTCGGCGCAGAATGGAATGGACACGGTAGAGTCATTTCGTAGCTCTTTTTAGTCGTGTTTTCTCACGGAAAAGAGCAACAACAACAAAAAAGTCTGCTTTTGTTTTCGCGTCTTTGTGCATCTCGATTAGACGCAAACATTATCCAAGCACGATGAGATATGCCTAAAAAATTCAGAAAATATCAGAACGTTAAGATAAAGAAACCAGGACAGACAGACTAACCGGTAAAAGGAGAAACAGAAAGAAAGACACATCACAGCCTAGAGAATGTGTTATGGAAAAGAAGAGAAACTGAGGAATGCCACAGTGGTTGAACTCTGGCCGTTCACTGCCTATGAAGTTTTTGTGGAGGGGTGATGTTGGCCTGTAAAGGGGTCAGCAGCCCACCTCCGCTCCTCTCCTGCCCCTCTCCTTTATGACAGTACATGGGGGTGTAGTTTGGCAGGGTCAGAGGGCGACTTAGGGTCACTGCCTGTTAAAACTATCTCCTCGTCAGGAAGAGAAGGTTAAAATAATGTTTAGGTCACCATGACAGCTAATAGACTCCCGTTCTATTTCTCTGGGCTATAGAACATATTACATAGTCATCCAATATTATAGGAATCTTGTAGGTTTTTCTGATATTATTGCATGGATGTGTAAAGCTAAAGTGAATTGGAATGATGCTGGTGGTTGCTTGGTGTGAGACTATGAGAGTAGGCCCACTAGGGCCATTATGCACCTGGGGAGCGGGTGGCTTGGGCGGCTGGGCCGGGGTGGGTCAGTGCTGGGGGGGAGCGTGTGGCAGACTGGCCTGTTCATGTGGCCCTGCATGGGTACTGTGCCACTGCTTTGTCCCTTCTTTGGGGGTGGCAATGCCACCGTGAAACTGTCACCTCACTCCACCCCACTGGAACTAAATAATAAGATGCCCCACACTGGGTCCACATAATGCCCTGCACAGGGCCGTTTGGGGCTTTTTGCCACTTCAGCTATATCAGAGAGTGATACATCTTTTTAACGTCATATCGCTGACTCTCTTTGTGTGTGATCTCCGCAGCCCGCTCTCCAATCGCTCTCTCTCTCTCTCTCTCTTGCTCTCTCACCCTCCATCCCTGCTCCATCCCTCCTCCTTCGTCCCTTCCTCCCTCATTCCCAGGCAGCTGCAACAGACTCCTGGGGGCTCCTTAGCAAGTCAAGTGAGAGCCAGGCCCCACTCCCCTCTTCCTCCCCATCCTCCCCTCTTTCTCCTCCTTTTCTCACCACACTGTTAACTCCAGCTGGGGCCATAAGCTGTCAGTTAACCATTATACCCTGTGTGCATCTGCTGGGTCTAGCCCTAGCTTTTCCTTGTCACGCCTCCATGGCGATGATGTACTGTTTTATTCAGTGAGTCGGCCATCCAGTCCTGCTCTCTGAAAGGGACAGATCTACTTCCCTGTGCAAATAACTAGTTAATTTGTCTCTTCTGCCTTTTGTTTTGGGTGCAGGGGAACACATGTCAGCATCTCAATTACGCTCTCTATTAAGAGCCCCTAGAGGAAGGGCCGCCCGGCCCTACGACCAGCCCCGTCATAAACAGCCCCATATGGCCCTCTCTCTAAACCCTTTCTCTCTATTTATAGCTACTGTATCTCTCTTTTTCTGTTGCTTTCTGTCTCTTTCTGGATTCTCTCTCTCCTTCTATCCGGCTCATTCCTTCTGGCTCTTTCTCTAATCTCTTTCTCCATCAGTTTCCTTCAATCTACCTATTTTTCTTCCTCTCTCCCTCTCTTTCCACATCTTTATGCTGAGATTGCAAAGTCAGAGCGTGTGTATTGGTGACTGTGTGTGTGTGTGTTTGTGTGTGTGTATTGGCAACTCTGTGTACGGGTGTGTTTGCGTGTTTGTGTTTGTGTGTGTGTGTGTGTATTGGCGAGTCGTGACTCTGTGTGTGTGTGTATGTGTGTGTCAGCCACTATGTGTGTGTAATATGTGTCTCCTCGTGTTAACATCTCAGAGTAGGGTGAAGAGGGAATGCTTGCCAGGGTGTGTCTTGGCCACTGGACTCGACACAGTCAACAAGCCCAGTCAGTCCCTATTTGAGGTCTGGTCTGTGTGGAGGTTTTTCTCTACTGTTAAATACAGTTCTGCTGTACAGTTCACTCCAATACCTTGACTTTGTTGCCCTTAAGCCATTTTGCCACAACTTTGGAAGTATGTTTGTTGGCATTGTCCATTTGGAAGACCCATTTGCGACCAAGCTTTAACTTTCTGACTGATGTCGAGATGTTGCTTCAATATATCCACATAATTTCCCTCTTTATGATGCCATCTATTTTGTGAAGTGCACCAGACCCTCCTGCAGAAAAGCACCCCCACAACATGATGCTGCCACCCCCGTGCTTCACGGTTGGGATGGTGTTCTTTGGCTTGCAAGCCTCCCCCTTTTCTCTCCAAACATAACGATGGTCATTATGGCCAAACAGTTCTATTTTTGTTTCATCAGACCAGAGGACATTTCTCCAAAAAGTACAATCTTTTTCCCCATGTGCAGTTGCAAACTGTAGTCTGGCTTTTATATGGCGGTTTTGGAGCAGTGGCTCCTTCCTTGCTGAGCGGCCTTTCAGGTTATGTCGATATTGGACTCATTTTACTGTGGATATAGATACTTTTGTACCTGTTTCCTCCAGCATCTTCACAAGGTACTTTGCTGTTGTTTTTGGATTGATTTGCACTTTTCCCACCAAAGAATGTTCATCTCTAGGAGACAGAATGCGTCTCCTTCCTGAGCGGTATGATGGCCCATGGCATTTATACTTGCATACTATTGTTTGTACAGATGAACGTTGTACCTTCAGGTGTTTGGAAATAGCTCCCAAGGATGAACCAGACTTGTGGAAGTCTACAATTTCTTTCTGAGGTCTTGGCTGATTTATTTTGATTTTCCCATGATGTCAAGCAAAGAGGCACTGAGTTTGAAGGTAGGCCTTGAAATACATCCACAGGTACACCTCCAATTGACTCAAATTTTGTCAATTAGCCTATCAGAAGTTTCAGAAGCCATGTCATCATTTTCTGGAATTTTCCAAGCTGTTTAAAGGCACTTAGTGTATGTAAACTTCTGACCCACTGGAATTGTGATACAGTGAATTATAAGTGAAATAATATGTATGTAAACAACTGTTGGAACAATTACTGGTGTCACGCACAAAGTAGATGTCCTAACCAACTTTCCAAAACTATAGTTTGTTAACAATACATTTGTGGAGTGGTTGAAAAACAAGTTTTAATGACTCCAACTTAAGTGTATGCAAACTTTCGACTTCAACTGTATCTACATACGCATTCGTTACACAATACATGAAAAGCAAACACAAAACTCGAAAAGCAAAACACAATGATATGAAACAAACATATTCTTCAGTATAAAGGCCCTCTGACATCCGCCTGAATTGCCCGCCTAAAGGCACCAACTCCACCAACTTGAAGGATTTTTGGAGAGGATTCCTCACGAGAGGTGCAAATGAAAAACAATGCAGACTCATTGGCGATTGAATGGATCCCTGAGTCCAGGTCTGGTAACTTATACGTCTGAAGGTTAACAATTTAGTAAGGTACGGCAGAAGATTATGCAAGAGGGCTTTATAACCAAAAAGAGCTCAACGCATCGATCTAAGACACTGTAATTATTTAAAATCTCAGACACACCGTTAGGATTGTCAAACGTTTGCTTGCCGACAGTACTCAGCACCTCTGAACACTGTCGGCAGTCAATCCCTTTTGTGTTCACACAGCAAAGACCTAGAAGTCGTCAGCCACTCAGCCTTGTTAAAATACTCCGATCCAGAATGTGGCAGTAGCGTTGTTTGGCAATGCATGTCCGTATGTGTTGCTTAGTTCATGGTCTAGATTCCAATGTTAACAAGCTAGATAGCTTCGCTAATGTTGCTATTTTGTAGAAAGCACTTGATGGCCACAGGTAGATAACTACCTAGCAAGATGACGAAGAAACAATTGAACACATAATCCCATACTGCCAGTGCCAGACCATAGACACTTGTTGAAATATCTAGCTAATGTTAGCATATTCGCTAGCTGGCACAACCTAGCTAGTTAGCTAAGGACACTGCGCTAACTCGGCAGCTAACACAGGCAGTTTTTCATGGAAACGAATCCATTGTGATTTAATGATAATGTAAATATTAGCTACAGTGGCTACATAAGGAAGTAAGGAAGTATTTAGTGTTGTGTGCATTGCATCTGTGCACTTAGCTAGCTCCCATCCCATAGCCTAAATTGCATATTAATTGTGACTGGCTCATGCCCCCCCTATTTTTTCTTTTTTGTTGTCACTCCTGTTGGCTCCCCCCACGTGGGGATTCGTGCTCTCTGATTGGCTCAAAGTCAAGTTGTTGGCTACTGACGTGCATTGCGATTCTAAAAGTAGAAATGTCAGGTTCGTCGCCACTGGTT